>NW_007251453.1:1596-114153 GCF_000164805.1 Carlito syrichta | reverse complement strand
CAGCTCTGATTTCTAGCTTTCTTTTCAAGCTGGTAAATTAGTTTGCAGTTAGGGTCAGTTTCCCCTGGCCTGCTGTGAAGGACAGTTCAGATCACTCAAATCTGGCCCGTGTCTCTTTTTCAAGCTTGTTTCTCCCGTTTCGGTGTTGTTACCTTGAATCACCACCAGGTGGTCCTATCTCAGCTGCTAGCCCCAGAGGGGGTGGGGCTGGACAGGAGCTGGGCCCATGGAAGCCTGCCTCAGGGCACATGGGAGGAGACCCACGGCTGGCAGGACATCACTGTGGCAGCGATCCCAGCAGATCTTGCAGGGGCTTCAAGGACTGAAGTCGTGGATCACCTCAGGCATGGGTGGCATGATGTACTATGGTCACCATGGAGGCCGTGGCAGCGCCGGTGACTCCTGTGTCTGTGGCTGCAGTGGTTGTCCAGACTGCTGCGATGCCCCAGCGGTGGCGATGGCTGAGCTCCATGTGTAGAGCAGGCTGCCATCATTGGGGTCTGCAGCCCCCGGGGGAGAGAGCCAGAGACTCTCTGCATTCTCCTTTGCGGAGTGTTTTATAGACCAGGTTGCCCCGTCGCCATCTTGCCCGAAGTCCAATTTCTCTCTTTCTTAAAGTAATGTCAATTAACGATAAAACTCTTGGGCAAAGTCCATTCCCAGTGGTCGTTCCATGCTCCCTGCTGCTCTCCGGTCCCCCAATACTAATTTTATATATCAGAAAAATCCATAGTTTAATTTTCTTTTGTTGCATTCTTTTCTTATAACAGTTATGCCAAAAACATATATTTAGTCATATCTGCCTATTTGGATTTATTTATGTGAAACTATTATGAATATGTCATTATAACTCTTCACCGATTATATGCATATAATTTTACATAAACTATAAAATTAATATGTATATATGACATATACATGTTATAATACAATACGTATTATAAAATTAATATTTATATATGTCTGTACATATACATATAATCAGTGAGGAGTTATAATTATACACAATATATACTATTATACTATTATATATATATATACTATTATATGTATGTGTGTATATACACACATAAAATGTACTCTTATATATTAGTTTATTTTGTGTTACTTGAGGCTGTCATTTATAAATACAATAAAATAGCTGGGCTCAGTGGCTCAGCCTGCAATTCCGTGATTTGGGAGGCTGAAGTGAATGGATTGTCTGAACCTGCGGGTTCGAGGCCTGTCTGGGCAAATTGGCGAGACCTCATCTCTACAATAAATCAAAAAATTAGCCGGGCGTGGTAGCGCACTCCTGCAGTTTCAGTTGCTTGGAAGGCTGAGGCGGAAGGATCGCCGGAACCCAGGAGGTCGAGGCTGCAGTGGCCAAGAGCGGCCACTGCTCTCCAGTCTGGGCGACAGAGTGAGACTCCAACTAAAAAAAAAACACAATAAAACATAATCATTTAAATAGAAGGTTAAAAGACCACTGGGGAGAGGAGAACCTACTCAGTAAATGGTGCTGGGAAAACTGACTGACCTGACCACATGCAGAAGATTAAAACAAGACCCCTACCTATCACCACACACAAAAATCAACTCTAAATGGATGAAAGACCTTATGTAAAACCTTAAACTATAAGAATCTTAGAAAATTCAGGAGACACCCTTATGGAGTTTGGAACTGGCAACCAATTCCTGATCAAAACCCCATGTGCCCATGCCATAAGAAAAGACATTTGATAAAATGCAACCATTTTTTAAGTAAAGTAAAATTTTCTGCCTTATCACAAAGCTTTAGAAAATTATCATTAGTAAGTCTATCAATGAAAGAAACAGGAAAATCTCGTTAAAGTAAAAATAAACCCAGAGAACCAAGTATCACTACTGCTATTTAATTGTGTTCTAACAGTACTTCCCAATAAATTCACCAAGGCAATAATCTAAGAGAAATGCAGTAGCAACAGTGTCTTCAGTGCTAGATAATTGTCTGTCTGCAAACACCAGGAAAATCAATTCAACAATCAAATGAATACAGATTATAATAAGGTAGCTGAGTAAAAAACAAACATTCCAATCAAAAGTTCTGTTTTTAGATTAATTGGAAAAAAATAACCTATTCATAGCTTTGAATAAAAATGTAAGTTACCTTGAATAATTTTAAGACGTGTGAAAAATACAAATGCATACAACTATCCATATACACACATACACACTCTTATTCATGCCCACGATTACTGAGGAACTTTTCAAAAATGAATAAATGACAACTGGTGATATAAGAATTCATTTATTGGAAGACTCAATTTTGTAAAGATGTAAATTCTATCCAAATTTCTACATACTTAACACAATTTTAAGAAACATTTAATCAAGGATTTTTGTGAAATAAAGGATCATCTAAAAGTTATCCTAAAATTAACCTGCCAGCCTAAATGTGTAGATAAGCCACTAAGTAGTTGAAAAGTAAAGGGGAAAAAAAGAAGGTAAAGTTACCTAATCCAGTTACAATTTATTAATTGTTAAAATATTAGTGTAGTGATAAGAGAATAGACAGACAAATTGGTAGAAGAAAATACCACGTAGACATATTATAAAACATATGAATATATGTGAATATATTTTAATATTATACATAGAAATATTTACATAGGACAGTATTTTCATCAGTAGAAATGGACAGATTGTTCATTATGTGGTTTTAAAATAACTGAAAAACTATTTGGATTAAATAAAGAAATAAAATTATTTTCCTTGCACTGTTGCTACTGCATTTCTCTTAGATTATTGCCTTGGTGAATTTATTGGGAAGTACTGTTGGAACACAATTAAATAGCAGTAGTGATACTTGGTTCTCTGGGTTTGTTTTTACTTTAACGAGATTTTCCTGTTTCTTTCATTATTAATTATTTCTTTCATTATTATTATTTCATTATTAATTATTAAATAATTAATTTAATAATTTTTCAATTATTGTATTGAAAAATAAACTCTAGACTTGTTAAGAACTGGTTAAAAGTTAGTTATGGTTAATTCTTAAAACAACGTAAAAAGAATAAACCAGAAAGAAGATCTATAAATTTGAAATTATACACTTTAGGATCTCAGTATATAAAGAATACTGTTAAGTGAATTTAACAACAGGAAGACATATGCATAGTAATTTAAGATAAAATGCAAAGGGTTTAATGGTTTTAATTTATGAAGATGTAGTAATGCTAATTAATAATATTAGATGGATGTCCTAAACAATGGAACGTTGCCATAAAAATGACATTTAAAATCAAGAAATATAAATAATTAGGAAGCATATAAGAAAATACACATGATTAGAAATTTTGAAGAAAAACCTTAAATTTTAGTCTATTGGTAATACAGCTTTACATGTCAGACTGATAAGTTTAAAAAGTCATAATTTCCATAATTATGATGGTAATGGAAAATAAGCAACTTCATACCAGGCTGATGGTATGAACTCTTTGAAGATTAGTTTATTAATATTTTTAAAATAGCTTGTTGTATTCTTTGATTCAAAGCATCAAAACTAAAAACTTATGACAAGAAATAATAAAAGTTGTGCAAATATGTAGATTTAAGGAATCCTTTGCAGACACAAATAATACAAGTGGTACAAGTGAAAAAATATGACAATAGAAAATTGGTTAAAAATATAAAAAGCTACATCCACAATTAGCCATTAAAATGATATGTATATTTAGTACAATGGAAACAAATATATATTGTCAAGTAAAAATGCAGTTATAATAACAATGTTCATTTTTATATAGGCTCACAGCAAACGTTTATGAAAAATATGTACCAAAATATCAATGTCGCTTTTCTTTGGTGGATAGTGTAATTTTTATATATATATTTTAAATTTCTCCTAACTTTTTCTCATTTCCTACAAAGGACATTCATTGTTGTTAATAGAAAAATGAAAATAATAATATGGGGAAAATATTCTGTAAATAAGCAGCCATGGATTTGAATCTTTCCCTTAAATGGGCTAGCCCAGGTAGTTCTGAGAGCCACCAGAGGCCACACAAAGTTCTTGCACTCGAACAGAACTATAAAGAACATCATCATGAAAGGCCCTCCAAGTAGCCCTGTAAATTTTAAGAACCAGCTTCAATACAAAGTCAGCAAATTTAAAAAAAATGTTTTGCACTGCCATTCCCCGCCTCCCCCCCCAGGTCTCAATGCTACTTGCAAAGAAAAAAAATATTGTTAACCACCTTATCTAGTTTTTATATAGGTATTTTATATTAGATAGTTTCCCATTACTTTCTCTCAGCTTTGCTTTCACACTTCGTAGCATTTACCAAAGCTTGCAATATTTTATTTGTCTGTTTTCCCTTCTCTTTTCTTTCTCTGCCCCATTTTTTCTTTGTTTTTCTTCTTTTACTGTCCCTATCACAGTTCCTACAAACCAGAGAAAGCATCCTTCTTACTTACTGTGAATGGAACAAATAGATGTCTCATACCTAGTAGGAAATCTATACATATATTTTTTGAATGAATGATAGGTGGAAGAATGGATGGAGGAATATATTAAGCAAAAATGGAGTGTCATGAAAAGACTAGATGAAAGAGAATAAGGAGATGAACTGGTGTCTGAGACACATGTAGCTATGAGAAAAAGTTCGGTATGAAATATTCATTACTGAAAGAATGAAATAAACAATGGAGCACCTTTCTTCCATGGAATCCAGTTACTGTTTTGTAGAAGCTTGGCAGCTTAAAAGAACTCATCAAACTAAAAAAGAGAATCAAGCAATAGTATGTACTTTAAATGTACTTTAAAGTACTTTAAATGTACTTTAAATCACCTGGGTATGATTATGGCACAGAGTTTAGGATAAATATAAAACTGGAATGCGATTCATTGATATATACTTGTTAGTAACCATTTCCTTTGAAAACCCAAGATCTTAAAAAAATTAGCCAAGGTTAGTAACAAAATATCTTCCAGAACACATACTTTCTGTATTGTGAGTTAAATGCAATTTAGTATATTGATTTTACATCTATAAACTGTTAATTTTTCTTATTAATCCTTGTATAGTATTTCTGTGCATAATAATTCTTTGATTCTTCTAAACTATATAAGACTTTATTTACTTTTCTTTGTACTGGTTAAATCCTACACTACAATTTCAGTAGAATCAAGCACCTTTGTCTTGTTTCTCATTTGCAACAAAGTAAATTAATTATTCCACCCATGTTTAATTAAATACTTCTTCATATTTATAATTTGCAATATTATCTCTAAGAGTGGTATCATAAATTGTTGTTGAATATAAGTGAAAGACTTGTGCATTTATAACATTTCCTTTTTTAAAATGTATTGAATTGTCTAAGATGTAAATCTTACCTTAAATTTTTGATGCTTTGCCTCTATGCTTAGTCCATTTGTTGGTTGTTAGTAATTTTTAAAATAAGCTTATTTCTAAGTATAATATTATGAAACTGGCAGCAAAAAATCACTTATTTACATATCATATTATTTATAGTTCCTTTCCTAGATACTTCCAATCACATGTAAAGAACTATCCATCAATTAACTTTTAATAAAATAAAAAGGAATCATACATAATTTTCATAATTAATATAACTGTCACAAAGCTAGATTCGGGAGATGGTTTTAAATAAAGAAGCTAGGGGTTATCTCAACATCCCACTATCGCAAAGACAGCACTCTCTTTGACTATATAGGATCCTATAAACACTTACTGATCTCTCAATTTTATAAAATGTAAATGTAAAGTTACTTGTCAAGAGGCAAGAAAATGGCAAAAGAGAGTTAAGCAACTCATAAATAAGAAAATAGGAGCCACAATGAATATCCTATTCATTATATTTTTGTATGAGTTTAAACACAGTATATTCGAACGAATATTTTTTAAAAGATTGTAATCCTTTGAATGTGAGGATCAAAGACATAAGAATTTGTGTGCTTAAAATTAACATAAAATTAATATGTTATTTATTTGGAAAGGAAGAGAAAATTTATGAATTTGTAAATACTAATATATAATTGTATAAGATAATTTTTCTAAGCGTTCAACACTTTTTACTATTAAACTATAAATATATTACAATAAAATTAGTTAATACATCAGCTCTGAAAATATATTCATTCTTTGAAACATTTGTATCTTTGAAGATGTCTACCTTTTTAAAAAATCTTATGCCACTTCAGTTCCCTTAGCTTGATTTAAAATCTGTGCTTTTTAGTCCTCCAATATTATACAACCAAGTTCTAACCCCTTGGGTTTTTACCATTCTTCTCCCAACCCCAGTCGTCTTATGTTATTTTCTTCAGGATGAATACATTGGTGGAAAGGCTTTCTTTTAATTACTGACCTTGAACTGTGGAATGCATTAGAGAATGAGAGAAAAGCTTATGAGTCTGAAATGTTGCACAGCTGTCATTTTCTTTAGGATAAATTAATGAGCATTGCTGTTTAGACACCTGGGTTATAGTTCCTGCTCTGTTACCAACTAGCTGAGTGACATTGATCCAGGCCCATATGGGACCACAGTGCCTTCATCTCTAACATTAAAGATTTGTACTAAATTATCTCTAAGAACTTTAAATTTTTAATGATTTTAATTATCAGCTTCATTTATTTTTTAGCTTACCCTCTTTTGTCTGCCTTGTGGGTGTTGACATCTCCATTTCTGGTTAAATAGCATACAGGATAATAAATCAAACTCAAATGTAAAATTTTTGCTGGTCAGGGAGCTATGGTAAATAACACTGAATGTGGAGAATATTAAAATGAATGGATAATGGACTTTTTTATTTTCTTTAGATATAATGTATCAAAGCTAATTCTTGCTTGCAATGCCAGATTTTGACTGTAAAATTATTTTTACCATATTAGATCTATACCAGCTCAGTTTATAATTAATTTCTTACTATAAGGACCAAAGTAACAATAGGTCCTTGTTTGTTTGTAACTTATGTATTTATGAAAAAGAAAAATATAACATTTGTTTCATCTCCTCATGTAGGTGTATCATTTTCACTTTGTGTATTTATGGTAGCACTTACCACATACATGGTGATTGTCTGATTTCTTCTTGTCTCCCTTGTTGATTAGATGGAAAGCCATAATGTTAGGGTCTATGTCTGATGAATCTTTGTTTCTTCAATGTCTAGGGAAGTGTCTATCTCAAATTGAGGACAAGAAATGTTTGTTGAATGGATTAATAAAAGTTCACTTTATACACAAATCTAATGTTATTTCAAATGTCTATCATGAAAATATATGTGAATGCCAACTTGATTATTTTATAATTTTCTATATATGTGTAAATGAATTCTTTTTAACTGATAAAATATATACTACTACTAATATGCAATAAAGTTAATTTTATTAATTAAAAATTTTAATGGAATGATATCAATAAAATTTAGCAAATTTCTATATAGCTAGCCCTTACTAGATGCCAAGTATGAACCAAGTAAGCTTATATATGTATAATATGTACATGTATATATAAGCTCATATAATCTTTCCACAAATTCTATGAATTAAGTGTTGTCATCAATTTGACACAGTGAAAATGAAGCAGAGAGTAAGGCTAAGTCACCTTCTCATGGTCTGTTAAGTGGTAGAGCCAGAGTTTAAATTGAGGATATTAGGAGCTGGATCATTACATTATGTTGCCTCTCATTAAAATTAAGCAATATATAAGTAAAAGAAGAAAATAAGATGTCCAGTGACTTTATTAATTGAGTTGCTTGTTTAAGTGTAACTAAGTATCAGGCATTGATGATGCTAGTCTCTGGGAATACACAGGTGGGAAGACACTCTCCATGCTTGAAGGGCTGATAGACCAGCCAAGACGCAGTCAATGCACATATCACAATGTGTGATTTACTGTAATAGAGGTGTGTGCAAACTTTAATTGAAAGCACAGGGCAAGGGCCCATAAGTGACTTGGTAGACAGTGAAAGTTTCACAGAGTAACTGACACTGGAATTGGTTATTGAAGAAACGCTAGGAAATTTCTGGGTGGAAGACAAGTATTTCAGAGACAGCAAACCACCTGGGTAGAGGCAAGAAACAACAATAAAGCTAGAGAGGATGATGGAACAAAGCCAGAATATTTAATACCTTTCTCTTCTCTTGTCTACTTACTATGGAGTTTTAATATTAATCTGTAATGCAAAAATATAGAACAATATCACATCTGCAATGTAAAAGCTATCTTTTTATTGGTTGTTAAGATTGTGAATAAACTGGAAAAAATTGATGTAAAACGAATGAGAACCTGTGGTAAGATTTTTAAAAAAAAAACGTTAAAAAAGTAAGTCAGGAATGGCTAAGTTGAGGTGGCTTTAGTGAAGAAAGATAGGAGAAGATAAGTTTGTGAAATGCCAAAAGCAGAATAAATTGGACTTAATGACCGATATGATATAGAAGGATAAACAGGAAGAAAAGCCAAAATGACTTGGTTGTCTTATCTGAATAACTGATAACACCATTAAGGCAGGATGAGAAACTCTGAGGGTAAGGGCAGTATTTAGAGGGAATAAAATAAATTTTAAAGTTTGAAAATGTTCACCTTGAGATGTCATTAGATATTACTATTTCCAAAAGAGGTCTGTACTTGAGAAATAAATTTAAAAGGAAACCATTTAAAGAGGTAAGAAGAGACCAAGCAGAGCTGCTTGAAAACAAGAAGGTAGTACTTCACAAAGAAGAAAATGGTTCAGTGCAATTGCTCTCAAATATTTTGTTTCCAGGAAACATGCACATTCTTAAAAATTGTTGAAAGCAATTTTTCATATGTGGGCCCTAAAGATCACAATTTACCATATTAGAAATTAAAACTGAGAAATTTGTATAATGTTTATTAAGCAACTTTTAAAAATAACAAATCCATTACTATCAACATGATGTGAAAATAACTGTATCACTTAAAACCAAAAAATAAGAAGAGCAGCATTCTGATACATCTTACGAATCTCTTCAGTGTCTGGCTTAATAGAAGATAGCTAAACTCTTATAAATCTGCATTCAACGCATTGTAATATGTTGGTTTGTTTGAAGTATATGAAGAAAATCCAATCTTTCACAAATTTGTAATTGAAAAAAGAATAGTCCTTTATAGACTTTGGATTTTTATGGACATTAATTTTTTTGATATGATTCTAAAACTTGATGATAGTAACTTCTTGAAGTTTACTTGAAATGTGGACCATGTCACTGAATTTTTGATACTCTAATTAAATTAAAACTAGTTGGCTAAACTTGCAGTTTGAACCAATTTACCTTTGCATTATGTTGTACCATCATAAATTGACTGTTTTGAAAATATTGGTTCACTGAGATCTACAGATCCTTAAGATGTCAACATATTTCATTTCACAATATTAGAATATCTCACCAGAGAAGTCTTTTAAGCATTGAGCAGCATCAACCTCACATCAGTATGTTCAAGGTTTCAGAAACCCTAATTTTCAATTGAAAATTCACGTCTTCATTGGCAATTAAAAAAATCAGTTTTTTTTAAAGTGACAAACTCATTTCATTAACTTTTGAGAAAATTTTTGCTCTGCAAATATTCAAGCGTGAATAGGTGTCATTGTTTGTCTTTTGTTCTTTTAAGGAAAATGATGTTCCATGAATAAAAGCAATTAGTTCAGCTTGCGACTCAAACAATTGTCCAAATGCTTGCTTTTAGTTAACTGTGTGCTTCAGTATGAGGTAAAAAGGGCTTTAGGTGGACTTTCTGTTTCTTCATAGAGAATACTAAAACGATATGTGCTCAAGAGTAGAAATTTAATCAAATTAACAATTTTTCTGCTTTATGAAGGGAATACTTAGTGGAACTTTCTGCTTTCTTGTGAATCAGTACAGTAAAGAATAGAATAACTATGAGTTCAGATTGGCTCTTCCATCTTGGTTTACAGTTAGGTGACAGAAGTTTGATACACCATTGCTTTTGCATCATAGGGCAAATGACAAGGCGATGAACCAGGAAAATAACATGTTAGTATTGCCACGAAAAATAGTTTTGGCTTTGCAATTCCCATGGAAGTATGTTGAGAACTCTTAAGGATTTTGAGTGCTGCTGGTCAAGTGATGAGTAGAAGATCACATGGATATTAGAGATATCGGTTAAGAATCCAAATCAAAAGTCAGATAAAATTTGGATTTAAATAGCAGCACTATATTTGAATAATCGTGTGACCTTGGACTCATTACTCTAAGTTTCAGATTCTAATTTGTAAAATGGGATGAGTGTAGAATCTATGTGTAGTGGATATATATCGGTAATTTGATCTCTTCTTTTTATGAAGAAATTTTTCGTTTTATAAGACTTCTTGGAGAGAAAAGACTGCCTTTCTATAGAAATGCTGGAAATGCTAGGCAATTGGTTTCCTACTCACTTAATCTCCTTTTTAGCTAGAACAGAGACATTTAATTTGTACTCTTGTCATCAATCAAGCTATGCCAGATTTTGACTGCACAACTAGTGACAGAGAAAGAGGAATTGGAGAGCTTGCTCAGGAGTAGTGGGCATATTACTAGTAGGGAAACTGCAAGGTAGAATTCCTGGCACAGATGTTAAGAACTTGAGCGCTGATATAAATAAAACTTGCAAAAAAAAAAGAGAATACTTGGCACTAAAGCTGCTGATATATAATTTATATCTTCTAATACCTGACTATAGCAATTATTTCTTCATCAGTGAGTTCTGATTATAGTTTTGGGGAAATTTTTCTGGAAGCTTAGTCCTTGAGTCTGCTTTGTAGTTTTCCCCAACAATTTTATGAATTACTGGGTGGACTTTCAACACCATCTATGTCTGTTACTTACAACAAAATATCTCATATTGTTGTGAACACACATAAGTTATGTATAGAGCCTGGAAAAATTCCTGGTTCACAAATAAATGAATACATAATGCACATTAGATCATTAAACTCCAAAATGTGCCTCTGTTCCTTTGCTTTCCTGTATTCTTTTAAATATATAACCCTGCTTCTATTAAAAAAATAGTAAAGTATGAACAAATTAATGAATTCTTTTTTGTTTGTATTCAATGTCTATGACACAGATAATTTCAAATGGTAGGCAGCCACATGGCACTGCATGGACCTTTACAACTTAAATTATCCGAAATTGTGATAGAACGAAAGGTTAAATATTACAATAAGTGATGATGGAAATAGGTGATGTCTCAAAACAAGAGAATAAGTCCTCTGTTCACTGACAAAAGAGATAAAAGCTCCCTTTAAAATATAATGAATGTAAATAAAAGTTCATCCTTATTACTATGAATACAAAGAAGTGCAGGATTTATGACATAAGAAGGAGAACAAAAGCAAAAAGTAATTTTGATTAAGGAGGAAAAAATGAAGAACCCTCAAATGCAGAAATGCCTACCTCTCTGGTTTTAGTTCCAGTTTACCAGTTAACTGTTGAATCTTCCCTGAGTGCTGGCTCTTTGCCAAAGGATGCTTCTAGTTTCCCACATATAGGTGGTCCTTAAATGTAGTGCCTTTGGCCTTCAGCAACCTAAACACCAGGATACACACTGACACTCTCATGCCTTACTGAGACTATATTGACCAATTCCCTGGTGGCCTGCTCCAACAACCAACAGTCTCATATAATTCTGCCAAATTGAACATCAAGGTTTCTGTAATCCTATATTTTGGTATTTTATCACTGATAACTTATTGCTTTGTTTCCTATAGCTTACAATTTTTTCAAAGTCCCTCAAAGGCACCCAAGGGTGACATGGAGAGAAGATAGCAGAGGTTCCACTTATTTCTATACTACATGTTGGCTTTCCAGATGTCTTGTCTTAAATAAAGTTTTCTACAAAAAAATGAATAATTGTTTTTGTCATATTTCACTTTTATTACTGTATGAAAATCAAGGAAAAAAATGAAACAAAAATGGTGACAGAGATAATTTGAAAATGGCTCTCAAACTGATGTCAACTGAGAAAACTTAGAAATCATTAAACTTGCCAAAAAGAGAGAGATTTTATCCTCGGTAAAATGATCAATGGGTTTAAATTGATTAACAAATCTCAATCTCTGGGGAAAGGAATCAGCCTAAATAATATATTCAATTTACTGGAAATAATTTTATGTGTTTGAATGTAAATTTAAAGTGTGGTTAGAATGTTAGTGGTATTTTTATCTCTTTGAGGACAAAAATTGTTTTTCTAACACGTAAGTTTTTTCAGACTTTAAAGTTAATCCATTTATCCAGAAATAAACCATGTACAAGAATACACAGCATACTGTTCTGCTCTCTTCATCATTGGTGGACACCACTGTCTCTGCAGCATTAATGGTCTCCTGTTCTGAGAGACTGAAGCAGTATCTTACTCATTTTTATGTTCCATTTAGAAGTACTAACAAGTACTCAGTTCACAGATGCTATTTAATAAATGTTTTAAAAGTGAAATAAATGTAAAATGAACATAATATATCTTGAGAGGGTCACATACTAAATAAATCATTCAATAATCAAGTTGTTTTCAAAGTGGTACTAGACAAAAAACTGAATGGGTTAGTCACAGCAATTAGGACCTATGGTGGCTGGTACAGAAGCTAGTGGGAAAAGTGCATGTTTTGGAAGTGAGAAGTTGGGATTGGGACCATGGATTATGAATTTAGAGAGGACTGAGTGCTGATGCATCCTCCTGAATAATCTTGTAAACTTTGAATGTTTACATGAAATTGCTGAGACTCAGTTTCTCAAATTGTAAAACGAGAATAATGAGAGTATCTACAACAGGATTGGAAATTCTTCCTTCTCAAGACGCCTTATCTCAAACATAGATATTTGTGTTCTTAAATTAGTTCAGTAACTTAAGAATTGTTATATAGTTTAATTTTTGAGAATTTGAATTTTTTATTTGGAAAAGATATTTCAACAGAAATTTTCCTTTTTAAAGTGTTTGCATGGTTAAAGAAAAAAAAAGAACAAATATTTGTGACTAATGTTAATATTTTATGTATAGTTTCAAATGTCAGTTATACAAAAAGTGCTCATTTAAGAGAATTTGCAAAAATACTTCCTTTTATTTATCCATCTATTCATTTATTATAGATATTTAGGGTACAAGTCAGGATTAGCTACTCAAGGAGTTTGCATGCAGGTGAAGTTTGGACCTCCAACTGGCAAATTGGATGGAGTTGGATAATATCACACTAAGTAATTTATCACAGAAACAAAGAACTGAATATCAAATGTTCTCACTCATAAGTGGGACATAAACATTAATCACATTAGCACAAGGGAGCAATTGGCAGTCGATGGACACTGCCAGGGGAGGGATGGAGAGTGGAGGCACATAGCTTCACAAAAGGAATAATTTAGTTCAATACATTAATAATTTTAAAGTAGCACTTACATTTGATTACAAGAAATAGTAAAGGGTGATATCAAATACAAATTACAAGTTTCCTTTTCTTTCCATTCCATGCTTATGTCTCTATTTCATGACTTATCATCTTTATCAATATATTTTGCCTCCATCTAAGAAACCTGAGGACTCCTATTTGCATAAACTGACTTCTGACATATTCTTCACTCTCTTGCTATTCTCATCTTTACTTCTAGTTTGTCTCTTTCTTAAATTTGCTGAATTACCTGATGTTTTTGATCCACTATATTTTCTTTACTCATCAACATTAAACGGTGTCATGACTTGTCCTTATGCTACATGAATTATATCTGTGGCACTTCCCCTTTCTCCTTTTTCCAATTTGTATCTTTCATACTATTATTTTTACATTGTCAAGTTTTAAAAGATTGTGTTCTACAACTATAGTCTTTTGTGGTTGTCAGTGTATTGAATCCATTTATAGGTAAGCGTAAAAGATGGACCTTTGTTAGATAATTTTTACTATACTTCTCATTGTATAGGACATTTTATAATGTCTTTTTTTCCTCTTAGATAATGAGACCTAGATATAAGAAATAATTCATATTTGTTTTAAATAACATTTCTATTATATGGCCCAGTGACTGTTTTACACAAGGCATTGAAACCAAATAGTAAGATGGCAGTCATTATCCAGGACATCAAGTAGTAGGGCACAAACTTCTACCACGTGATAGTTTGAGAATTTTTAATCCTGAATGCACTAGCAAAAACAAAGCAGGGACTATAGTTAACAGCACTGTATTGTGTCTTCAAAGTTTGCTAAGAAGTGTTGAGTGGGTTCTTCCAACCCAACCAGACACACACACACACACACACACATACACACACATACACACACACACACACACACACACACACACACACACACACACACACCCCATAACTCTATGCAGTGGTAAATATTTTAACCAGTTTTATTGTGGTGATCATTTTACCACATTTGTGTATTTATATCCAAATGTCAAGTTGTGCACCTTAAAAACTGATAAATATATTTTGTCAATTATACCCTAATTAAGCTGAAAAAAAGAAATAAACAGAAAACAAAAACTGACTTAAAGCAGGAAAGGGATCCTTAGAGAACTGAACTAGGCTATTTAGCTATGTGACATAGTAGCAACACTGACAGATGTGGGGACTCTTAGTTTCACCTGAACCACTATTCAATTCTAATTCTTTCTGCTCTTGGGCAGGAATGACTAGAATCTTCCATTGGGTATGAGGTTCTTCTTGTGATTCAAACAATTCAGCTGTTTTCAATTCAGAAAGAGCTTAAGACAAGACATTGACAAGGAATTAATTATTTTATCATTGAAGTAAAAACACGTTCTATTTTGTACTGATTTTTTCACAACCTGCATACACAACCAAGTTTCATTAAAGCATATTACTTGAATATAGAAATTGTTACAGTGCTAAATATACATAATTATATAACAATGTATTTTATTTCAACCTGTTCCTGTTCTCTTTCACTAAAATGGCCACACTGATTAAATAAAAAACTTAGAATTATGTTAATTTCATATTTATTGTCTTTCGTTGGGAAATGAACAAAAATTTTCTGCTACTGATAATATACCAGTCATCATTATGCTATTAATTTAACAATGCTGATTGGCTCAACAAGATGGCGATGGGACAAGTCAAACTATTAAGATCTTCACAAAAGATGGCTCCTGAAGGCAGTTCCACATGCCCTGCAGCTGCTGCCTCCATGGGTGGTGGCTGCTATAGCTAGTCCCACACAGCAAACTGTCTCTACCGCACTATGGCCTTCACAAGGGATTACTGCTGTGGTTATTACCAGGTGCTGAGCAGCTGCTGCCACTGTGGCTCTCAGTTCCACCCTGGGGGAATTCCTGAATCCTCCTCTACTCCAAGCCACCTGTGGCACACCAATCTGCAGCGCCCAGCTATCTTGCTGGTTCCCAGTGCCTGACGCCAGACACACACCATCATTGCCCATTATAGTGGATCAACTGGGGCCCCAGACGAGTGGACAGAGAGGGTTGGCGAAAGTCAAGAGGGGTCCATGTGTGGTGAGGAGCCACCCACCACAGTCATTTTCCAGGCAGAGATTTGCATTGCCCGCCCATCTCCTCTCAGCCTCCACCTCATTTCCCAAGGTAACCTGGCCAAAATAGGAGACAGAAGCCCCTCCCCTACACTGAATCAGACACAAACAACTCAATTCTGTGTGGCAGACCTGTCAGGCAGCAAGCCAAGGGAACTGACCCAAGCTATGAGTAACCCTATCTGCCTTCAAAGAGAACAGAGGGGAGGGGCTAGAGATCAGAGCTGAAGAGAGTTTAGACAATCAAGAAAGACCTCAGAGCTAGTCTGATTCCTTATTTTGATTTTTTATTTTATTATTTTGACTGTTTGTTTTGTTTACTTTTGTTTGCTTTTTTATTTAGACTACCTGTTTGTGTTGGGGAAGAATACATCAAAAGCCATGATTTTATTGGACTGTCTTTGTGTGATTACCAGTATGTTTTAGGGAATTTTATTTGTTTGTTTGTTTTTTACTCTTTCTGGCTTTGTGTCTCTTTGCATTTCTTAGTTGGTATGTATGTCTGTTTTCTCTCCTACTCTTCTCTCTCTCCAACTTTTTCTTGACTCCCTCTTCTTCCATTATTTTCCTTTTTCTTACCTCCTTTGCTCCAGGGAGCAAACCTAAACCCCCCACTGCATGAACAGATTGTAAGGAAGTGGGAAGTGGGTTCCATGGTGCCCATACACCTGTCAGTGAATACTGAGATCTGCAGATAGATTCTGAATCACAGTTTCCCCCTCAATCAAATCTCAAAACTGCAAAAAACTACAGCCCCCAACCCACAGTCCAGCCTCAGAGGTGAACATAGCCAGAGGATCCTCATAAGTAAGAACAGGAGATTGAACAAAAAGAAGTAAAAGCAACCCCACATTCCCTGAAAAACAGAATTGAAAAAGGGAAGGGAAAGGGAGAGAGAAAAATCTACACAAATGAAGAAAAACCAAAAGAAGAATATGGGTCTCTTATAGACCCCTGGGAGGTCAGACACTGAGAAAACAGACTTCAGAATACAAACAATGAAGAGACCCCAGAATGACTGGTCTCAAAATACAAACCCAGATATTTAGACATTAATAGTGAGTTTAAAAAGAATTGAGGAGAGACAAGAGGAAAATAGGAAGGAGTTGATAACTGAGATAACAGTAGTAAAGAATACTGTGAATAAAATAAATAACAAACTGATAAGCATGGGAAGCAGAATTAGCCAAGCAGAAGAAAGAATCTCAGAACTTGAGGACCAAAATATAGAACTAACACAAACTATCAAAAACATAGAAAAGCAGCTTAAAAAGACAGAACAAAACCTTCAAGAGATGAACGATTACTTCAAGAGACCAAACCTAAGAGTAATTGGACTTCCAGAGAGAGAAAGAGAGACAGAGACCACCCTGGAACAACCATTCCATGAGATTATTCAAGAAAATATCCCTCATCTCATCAGTGATGCAAAAATTCAAACACAAGAGATTCAGAGAACCCCTGCAAGACAGCAAATGAGGAGACCAACTCTCAGACACATAACAATTTGCATAAACAAAGTAGGTATAAAAGAAAAAATCCTAAAGGCAACAAGAGAAAAAGATCAGATTACCTACCATGGAAGAACAATTAGAATAGCAGCAGATTTATCTACAGAAACCCTTCAGGCTAGGAGAGCTTGGAGCCCTATCTTCAAAGTTCTAAAGATAAACAATTTCAACCAAGAATAACCAACCCAGCCAAGCTAAGCTTCATCAGTGAGGGAGAATTAAAATCTTTCCCAGATATCCAATCCCTAAGAATTTATGCAACCTCCAGACCACCTCTACAAGAAACACTTAAGAAAGTATTAAACACAGAAGAAAAGGAAAAAAGAACAACAATGCTCTTCACAAGAGTACAGGAAAAATATTAAAAACACATATGAACCAGGCAAAAACCAAAAGAAAAACAACAAACAAACAGGAACAACAACAACAACTCTATAAGAACCTCATGATAGGGATCAACTCTCACATTTCAATAATTAACATTAATGTGAATGGACTAAATGCACCACTGAAAAGACATAAAATAGCAAAATGGAAAATATCATCAGGCAACAATACATTGCCGCCAAGAGACTCATCTCACTAGAAAGGACACTCACAGATTCAAAGTAAGAGGATGGGAAGCAAAATTTCTGGCGAATGGAACACAAAAGAAAGGAGGAGTTGTGATCTTAATCTCAGACAAAATACCATGTAAGCTATCAAAAATTAAAAAAGATACAGAAGGCCACTATATAATGATAAAAGGTTCAATCCATTAATAAGAAATATCCATTCTAAACATATATGCACACAACATAGGAGCACCAACTTTCATACAGCAGCTTCTAGGTAAACTCAAAAAAGATATTGACTCTAACATGATCATAGCTGGGGACTTTAACACCCTACTCACAACCCTAGACAGATCATCAGATCAAAAACATCAGCAATGAGATCCGGAACCTCAATGTGATTCATGACCAAATGGACTTAACTGATACCTATAGAACACTCCATCCAACAACCACAGAATATACATTCTACTCATTATTGCATGGAATGTATTCTAAGATTGACCACATCCTTGGCCATAAATCAAGCATAAACACATTTCATAAGATTGAAAGTTTGCCATGCAACTTCTTGGACCATAGTGGAATAAAAATAAATATCAACACCAACAAAGATCCCCCAAAATCCATGAAAACATGGACACTAAACAGTATGATGTCAAACAACTACTGGGTCAATGATGAAATCAAAACAGAGATTAAAAGATACCTGAAACAAATGAAAATGAAGAAACAACTTACCAAAATCTCTCGAATGTCATGAAAGCTGTGGTAAGAGGGGAATCCATATCTCTAAAAATGTACATAAAGAAAATAGAAGGATCACATATTAACAGCCTAAAAAGTCACCTAATGAAGCTGGAAAAGCAAGACCACCAAAACCCTAACTTCAGCAGAAGAATCCAGATCACCAAAATAAAAGCCCAAATCCGGGACATAGAAGACAAAAAGATAATACAAAAAATCAATGAAATGAAAAGCTGGTTCTTTGAAAGTATAAATGAGATTGATGGTCCCCTAGCTAGACTGACCAAGAAAAAGAGAGAAAAAGCCCAAATAAACACAATCAGAAATGCAAAAGACAAAGTCACATCTGACCCTCAAGAAATACAAAAGATCATTAGAGACTGCTATGTACACTTGTATGAAAATAAACTTGAAAACCTTAAGGAAATGGTGGACTTTCTGACATAATAAAACCTGCCTAGTTTGAAACAAGAAGAAATTGAGACCCTAAATAGACCAATAATAATCAAGGAAATTGACTATGTCATAAGAAAACTACCTACAAAAAAACCCCTGGACCAGATGGCTTTCCAGCAGAATTCTACAAAACATACAAGCAGGAACTGACACTCATCCTATTGAAAGTATTTCAGGCAAATAAGAAAGATAGAACTCTCCCCAAATCATTTTATAAAGCTAACATCACATTGATACCCAAACCAGGTAAAGACCCAAAAAAGAAAGAGAACTACTACTATCCTTGATGAATACAGATGCTAAAGTTCTCAACAAGATCCTAGCAAACCAGATTCAACAACACATCTCAAAAATAATCCACCTCCACCAAGTGGGCTTCATCCCCAGGATGCAAGGCTGGTTCAATATTTGTAAGATCATAAACATAATTAAATACATCAACAGACATTAAAAACAAAAACCACATGATTATATCATTAGATGCAGAAAAAGTTTTGTTTAAATCTAGCACCCCTTCTTGATAAAAACCATCAAACATCTAGGCATAGATGGAACATACATCAGAATAGTAAGAACCATCTAGGAGAAACCCACAACCAACACACTACTAAGCAGGCAGAAATTGGAACCATTTCCCTGAACACTGGAATAAGACAAGGGTGCCCACTCTCACTCCTCCTGTTCAATATAGTTTTGGAAGTCCTGGCTAGAGCAATCAGAAAAGAGAAGGCAATCTGGGTATCCAAATAGGAAAAGAGGAAGTCAAGTTATCTCTCTTTGTAGACGACATGATTGTATACCTTGAAAACCCAAGAGAATCTATCCAAAACCTGCTTCCACTGATAAAGGACTTTGGCAAAGTTTCAGGGTACAAAATAAATATGCAAAAGACAATCACATTTTTTACACCAATAATAAACAAACACAAACCTAAATAAAAAGCACAATCCCATTCACAATAGCCAAAAAAAAAAAAAGAAAGAAATACCATGGCATCGTCCTAACCAGAGACGTGAAAGACCTTTACTATGAAAACTATAAAACACTGCTCAAAGAAATCCAAGATGACACAAACAAGTGGAAAATATCCCATGCTCATGGATTAAAAGAATCAACATAGTGAAGATGTCCATCCCACCTAAGGCAATCTACAAATTTAATGCAATACCCATCAAATTATCAGCAACATTCTTCTCAGATCTAGAAAAAACAATACAGGAATTCATATGGAAACACAAACGATCAAGAGTAGCCAGAACAATCCTCAGCAAAACAAAACAAAACAACAAAAAAAAACAAAGCAGGAGGTATCACACTACCAGACTTTAAACTTTACTATAAAGCTATAATAATCAAAACAGCCTGGTATTGGTACAAGAACAGGTATAGATCAATGGAATGGAATTGAGATTCCAGAAGCAAAACCTCAATTTCTCAACCAAGTCATCTTTGACAAAGCCTCCACCACCTACCACTGGGGAGAGGAGAACCTATTCAGTAAATGGTGCTGGAAAACTGGCTGACCACATGCAGAAGATTCAAAGAGGACCCCTATCTATCCCCATATACAAAAATTAACTCTAAATGGATCAGAGACCTAAATGTAAAACCTCAAACCATAGGAACTTTAGAAAATGCAGGGCACACCCTTATGGAAGTTGGAACTGGCATCCAATGCTTGAGCAAAACCCGAAATGCACAGGCCATAAGAGATAAGATAGACAAGTGGGACCTGATTAAACTGACAAGCTTCTGAAAAGCCAATGGAACCATCAAGAGAGCAGGGAGACAACACACAGACTGGGAAAAAGTATTTGCCAACTCCATGTCTGACAAAGGCCTAATATCAAGTATCTACAAGGAACTCAAATGTGCTGAAAAGAAAAAAACAAACAACTCCTTTACAAAGTGGGCAAAAGATATGAATAGACACCTCTCAAAAGAAGACATACCAGCAGCCAACATGAAAAAATGTTCAGTCTCACTAGTCATCAAGGAGATGCAAATTAAAACTAAACTGAGATACCACCTAACACCAGTCAGAATGGCTATTCTCAATAACTCAAAAAATAA
Organism: Carlito syrichta; assembly: GCF_000164805.1. Lineage (NCBI taxonomy): Eukaryota > Metazoa > Chordata > Mammalia > Primates > Tarsiidae > Carlito > Carlito syrichta. The sequence continues at coordinate 93,316 of NW_007251453.1, read as the reverse complement.
CAGATGCTGGAGAGGATGTGGCAAAAAGGGAACACTTCTACACTGTGGTGGGAGTGTAAACTGGTACAGCCTCTGTGAAAATCAGTGTGGTGAATCCTAAAAGTTCTAAAAATTGACCTTCCATATTTCCCCTCATAATCCCCCTACTGGGAATATACCCCAAAGAACTTAAATCACTCTATAAAAAGGATACCTCGCATGTATGTTTTTTGCAGCATTGTTCACAATAGCAAGATCTTGGAACCAACAGTGCTGTCCATCAAAAGAGAACTGGGTTTAAAAAATGTGGTACATATACACAGTGGAATATTATGAAGCCATAAAAAAGAACAAAGTCATGAATTTCGCTGCAACTTGGATGGACTCAGAGTTTATAATACTCAGTGATCTCTCACAGAAACAAAGATCTTAGTAGCACATGTTCTCACTCATAAGTGGACCTTGAACCACTACTGTAATACTATAAGAAAAGGATTAACAGTGGTGGGAAACTATGAGGGGGTAGGGAGGGGCAGGGCAGTGGGATTAACGGTAGTCAATATCTGGGGAGAGGGGGACACACCTCATCAACAGGGTACCTGTACAATGATACCTAACCCTTTACTGTACCCCACAATTTTAAAATTAAAAAATATATAATTATTTTTAAAAATTTAACAGTTTTGAATTTAGTTATAATTTTAATATTTATAAAGTATTAGAAAAATTCATTAAAACTCAAGATTTTTTAGATAAAATAAACTTTAAAAATATATGTATCAGCATGTGTCTTTCATTTAAGACAACAAATAAATAAAACGTTATTTTGCCAAATAATAACTACCATGAGAAATTGAAATATATCATTTTTTGAATACCTATTATACAATAAACTGAGTTTACAAGATTGTAGATTTTGCTGCAAGTAGGAAAACTAAATTTATTTAACACTAGTTCCTGATGTGCTGTGCCTTCCATCAGAGTTCTCTGTTCCCTCCTTATATCATTCTACCCATCTATAAGTTCAAAAACTGAAGACTGAAATTGTTTTAGCTTCATTTAATTATTTGTTCACGTCATTTAAAAAATCATTTGTTACATGCATGCTAGATCACCAAGGCTCAGATGCTTTTACTTTATTCCTCACTTCTAGTTTCTACTTGAAATAGTGCCCTTCTGAGGTTCCCAGATCACATCTTTTCAATTTGTCAAACACAGAGGGACAAGAAAGCATCTTTGTTAATAATTCCAACAACTCTTTGGACATTGTGTCTCACTGTTTGGTCACAGTCCCATCCATTATTCATTTACTGTGTCGGCAAAGCAGGGGTATGGTGAGAAGGAAGAGAGGTTGGGATATACTGTATGACTCTCCATGGGTCAAAGGTCCACTTTCATGCCCAGAAGGTAGGCTCAACCCCTCCTAAACCACATGCACTCAGAATAAGGGGAAAGGAAGGTTTAACCTTAAGGAAGGTTAAGATGATGCTAACAGAGAGAAGTGAATAGATCTCAAACCACTACTCGAACTCACAGGTGTCTACTACATTGAATATGAACCCTAAAGTTAGAATTTGTCTCTCAACCTTTCATTAATATGATAATGGTGGATGATAATGCAGGCACATTGCTATAAAGGTATACATTAATAGCATAGCAATAACTTCATAATCAGAGATTTATTTCCTAAATAGTTATATTATTGTAAACACTCTCAAAGCAGTTGATAAAGTGGGTTAGCCAAACACAAATATATCTATGCAACAATCTTATTTAATCAATGAATTGGATAACTTTGCTTTTTATTTTAAATAAGCTGTGCTTAATATGTAAAGGTGTATTATTTAAAGCTAATAAAATTGCTTAAGAATTTTCAATGGACAAGTTACTTAACTTTTCTTAGAAGAAAACATAAGGGAAAAGGTAGGATTTGGATTTAGTCTATGTCATTAACTACTAGTCCAATTTCCTGAAAATAAGGACGATGGTTTTGGCAATTATTTTTTGGAGAGGATACCAAAAGTACAGGCAATACAAGCAAACATAAACAAATGAGATTACATTAAACTAAAAAGTTCTGCACAGCAAAGAAACAATCAACAAAATGAAAAGGTAACCTATGAATTGAGAGAAAATATTTGTGAACCACATAAATAATTAGGGATCAATATTCAAAATATACAAGGCACTCACACAAATCAATAACAAAATGAAAAAGAAATAATATGATTTTTTAAATGGATGAGGTACTTGAAAAGATATTTCTATAAATAAGACATAAAAAAATGACCAACAGTTATATGAAAAGGTGCTTAACATCACTATTATCAAGCAATGCTAATCAAAACCACAATGAGACTTCTCTTCACACCTGATAGAATGACTATTACCAAAATGACAAGAGATTTTCAAAAAGACAGGCGCGGAGATTATTTCTTCTTTATACAGTTATGTTTCCCATCAGGAGAGAAAGCAACAAATGACTGAAAGAGAATGGGGGTCACATTTCATCAACAAGGGTACCTGCATAATGAACATTGGTATACCTGACCCTGAATTGTACCCACATCTTCAAAATTAAAAAAAAGAAAAGAGAATTGAGCAAGAAGGAGAACAGCAGGGTAGACACAGCTGCACGAAGGTACTAGACCAGCCTTGAAGTTGGAATGCTGATATGCAGAGCCAAGGCATGCCCTTCCTGTGGGTGCCAGGAAATCCACACAATGTAAGTCAGAGTCAAAGATCTGAGTCAAATTCTTGGGATCCTTACGAACTACTTAGAAAACAAAACCTTTTTGCCTACGTCATGTAAAACATCTTTTATATTTAACTGCCGGATGCTTTCTCCTTTTAGAATTTCTCAACCCTCCTATGGTTACGTGAGATGCTAGATCACATATAGACAATTTTTTTAAAAATGAAAGAATGCTGTGGAGTTCTATTGCCGGGGGATGCAAATCACACACACACACACACACACACACACACACACACACACACACACATACATTGAGTGGTAAGGATGAGAGTGGACAGCTTGGCAGATCAGAACAGCTTGTATGGGGGCGGCCTTATATTTCAAGTCAAGGCTGCTCAAGTGGTGAAGGTGGCACATGGGGAAAACAGATTGGAAAATGTAAGCTCAAGGGAGAAGGATTTTTCATAAAGAGAATAAAATCAACACTCTAGTTTATGGCTTCCAGCTTGGAAAGAACATCAAAGATGAACTATCCCAATAATTTTTATTTTAAAAATGAGAAAAAAAGGATGAGGTTAAATGACTACTTTAAGGTCACACTGAAGGCAAAGGGTTAAAATCTCAAGTCTAGCCCTGGGAGGCTTTTTTCTATTAAGTCCTGGCCTCACCAAACTTAACTATAAAGCAAACACCAACTGTATTAGAACGTGATATTTATTTAGCTTAGTAGGTGGGACTAGGAGAAAAAATAATTTTTACCATTTATCAGTAAAAGATTGATACGTAAATACTCAGATTCTTGCCAGGAAGAATACAATTTTTAAAAATTATATCTTCTGTTATTTGTACTTTATCTATCCTGCTGTCACCCCAGCACGATGATGATTTCCCATAAAGTAAGCATTTTCGCATTAAGTATATTTTGCCTGAGGTATCATGTAGATTTTGAACTAAAATTCAGGAATCTTCTAGTTGAGCAAAGATACGTTCTTGCTTTCAATGGCACAGATATATAAATAAGACTCCCAGTTATCTCGCTGGGAGTTGCTTGCCGCTACAGGGAATTAATTACCTCCCAGGCCTGGTTGATGTGGGGATACCAAGCTCCAGCCAGCTCTTGGATTAGCTGAAATCTGCCACTGCATTGCGAACCAGCCTCTCCCTCTACCCAGCTTTATCTTCCTTACTTCCTCTTAGGTGTGTCTTGAGATCACTTCCTGGTAAAATCTCTGGTTTTATTTCCTTCTCATTCTGTTTCCAGTGAAGTCATTCCAAGGCAACAGATAGCAGAAATGTTCCTGAGAAGCATTCCCTCAAATGTTATTTTATTGTTGAAACACTCATTCCTCAACCAGCAACAAGGATTGATGGATTATGTATGTGGTAATGCCGCAATTGTTAAATAGTTAAAATTTTTATCAGTAGAAAACTGGGATGAGGTGGGAGGAATGTGTTAGCTGCTGCGATATCGCTGGAACTGGAGAACTGGGAGGAGAAACTATAAGGATTATGAAATAGGGTAGCTGTTGCTACATGTCTCTGATTCCTTGAAGAGAGTAGTGATAACGCAGAATTTCATCTCCAGTCCTAATCCCACGAACCCATGGATCTGAAGGGATATCACCTCATGATTAGGCGTTTATTTGGTACAAGTTGCTGCATATGACTGGGAGATTATCTGGATGGCCCTGGTCTAATCTCATGAGCCCTTAAAAGCAGCTGATGACAGAAAAAGTCGTCAGGGAGATTTGAAATTTGAGAAGGACTTGAGATGCCATTGCTGTGTTTGAAGGTAGAGAGGACCACGTGAGAAGGAACGCAGGTGGCCTTAGGAAGCTAAGATAGGATCCTGGCTGGGAGCCTGCAAGAAAATGAGAACCACGATCCTGCAATAGTAGGGAGCTGAATTAAGCTAAAAATGTGAATGAGTTTAGAAACAAAATTTTTTCCACAAAGCTTCCAGGTAAGAGCCCAGCTGACACAGTGATTTTAGTATTGTGAGACCCCAAGCAGAGAACTCAGTTGAGCCCACCCAGAAATCTGCCCTGCAGAGATCTGATGAATGGACGGGATTTTAAAATGCTGAATTTGTGATAATGTGCCACAGCTGTGATAGAAAAGGAATACAAGTGATAACAAGTTCAGGGAGTTTAATCACCAATTAAGCACATGTATCAGCTGTCTTCATATTTTTGATGATCAGTAATTCAGATGCACAAGCTCACAGACTCCTTTGTGTCTATAATTCATGAATTATGTTTTCTCTTTGAAATTATCACAAATTATGTTTTAAATTTTCATACGTTTTAAATTCTATATTGTTTTTCTCCCACTCCCTTCTGGCTAAACCAGACCAATAAGAATACTGTAAGTTGGACCCAAATAAAATTCTCTTATATCAATATTTTAGATATTTGAATCAACTGATTTTCTCCTCTTTCCTTCCCTGTCCCTCCCCCACCTTTTTCTGTCTTTCTGGAATGTGATATATGCTTCGTGGTAGCTACAAGAATGCAAAATTCGAACATTGCTCCCTAGAGTCGTTGGCTGTGTGTTCAATTGCTTCCATAAACTTGACATAACTGACCTCATCCCTACAAGAATAAAATTCTGCTTTTAAATTACCCCTCATGCCAATGCTAAGCACCAGGGATGTATTGTGACGAGAGGTGTCCGGGGTCTGTTTGGAGTAGCGAGCTCCTTAAGTGTTCCAGAGACAGATGTCTGAAGATCATTTCCAAACTCTGTATCATAGCCTGCATCTTAATGACATATTTGAATGAAGAAGCATATGTAAATTCTGCATCAGTTAAGGGAAAATGACTCAAAATGAAACAGAATAAATGGCCTCAGTAAAAAGGATTAAGCTCATGTGATGAACTCTGGTAAACATATATAAAAGGAAGTCTATTTTTTCTTTTTGTAGAAGATGTTTTTTGTTTCAAATGTTCAGACTATCTTTAAATACTTTGACATGAGTTTTCTCAACTAGAGATTCCTAACACTTCTATGATTTTTTTTTCTTTTACTAATTTGTTCCAATAAAAAATGCTTTGTGAACTGTGCTTTAGAATTCTTAATTCCTATTCAGGTCAGTTGGTTTTCTTTACTGTGATAGCATTTTTCCTGCTCCTGAGTTGTATACAAGACCCAGCAAGAGCTGACTTTGACAAGTTAAAAGTAAGTGTTCAGAATAAAATGGAAAAACATTGCTTCTAACAAATGCAAATTGCTATTGGAATGTCAGAGATGACTTCCTAGCAATGTCAGGGAATTTCAGCTAAGGTTATTAAAGATGATCTACCATGATTTTTAAAAACTGTTGATGTATATTACAGAAAAACCATATAGATTAATTGGGACATTTTCAACTCTTAGATAAAATGCATATTTTGCTTTTTGAGTAAATGCAAACTTTTATTTCCCTTACCAAATTTCTGAAGATATAAAGGTTTACTTGCAGGTTCTGCCACAAAAAAAACACACATTTCTTTGTCAGTATTTTTATAACATGATATGTTTTCATGAACAGTTTTTCAGTAAACATTCTCTTTTTTGAACATCTATGCTCATTTCAACAATGATCATTTAAAGATAAAATTTTAAAAGACTCAGTTTGCGAAGAGAGGGTTAAGTTTAAATATATCTTTTTAAAAAAGATTTTAATATTTTCTACCATATAGATTATCTCCGAGCTTATTCTTCATAAAAATATCATATTTAATCATTGTAACTTTTTTTCACATTGAAATTTATGCCACTGTGACAATTTTACTTTCCTTTGGGCACAAATAGACTGTTACTAATTATGACATAAAATCTGTTTAATCAACACTAGAAATGCCAGTTATAGAGAAAATGCTAAGTAAAAATCAACTAACTTTTCTTTTCTTTTTCCATTTAGTCTTACAGAAAATAAGTGTATCATATTGGAAAAATTATACTCTGAAAAGGTGTTCTTGTTTTCCTGCTATTTAAAAGTGATAATGGACAATGATTGCATTAAATTCAACTTTTTTTTTTTTTTTTTGAGTTGGAGTCTCACTGTCGCCCAGACTGGAGTGCAGTGGCTGTTCCCGGCCACTGCAGCCTCGACCTGCTGGGCTCCGGCGATCCTTCCGCCTCAGCCTTCCGAGTAGCCAGAATTACAGGCACGCGCTACCACGCCTGGCTGATTTTTTTTATTTATTGTAGAGATGAGGTCTCGCTGCCCAGGCGGGTCTCGAACCCGCGGGCTCAGGCAATCCACTCACCTCAGCCTCCCAAAGGCGCGGGATTACAGGCTGAGCCACCGAGCCCGGCTCAACTTTTTATTTTTTGATAATCTGGACTTAAATTGATGAATGTATAGAATCAGCTTTTTAAATTCATATTACTCTAGTGATATGATAATTTTCTTAGGAAGATCCTCTATGATAGGCAGAATTACAAGAGGGTTCCACCCCTTGGTATACATACATGCCGTATTAAACTGCCAAACTCTTGATAATTTGTTATGCTGCAACAGAAAACTGATGCGCTCTGTACTGACCCTCTTCTTTCAGATAACAGATTCCCACTTTCCATTATGGAAACCATTTTATATAATTCATTTGGAGCTGACGGTAAGTTGGCCTTTGTTGGTATACCTCATTCTTCTGAGTATAGGAATAGGTTCAGAGATAAACAAATGAAACAAGCTTGACCAGTCAGTATCCTTCTAGATCTTTTCTGTCAGCCTTGATAAGGAAGAATTTCTCTTCCAACCTAATTTGGTAGGCTACAATTTTTAGCTGTCAATGTATAATTTGTCTACTGTAATTACAGAGACTCTGATGTATACTGTTAGTTGGCTAATTAAACACCCCTTTTCAAGCCTCTCTTCCGTTAAAAGAGCGAAAAGGCCAAACACTAGCTTTTATGATGTTCCTTATTATCACTCACACCTAACTGGTATGGTTCTAGTAACCTAGATGTTAATGTACAATTGCTAGGGAGTTTCTGGGAAAACATTTACATTCTTGTTAAACGGAACTCCTGGCACTGGGCACTTCCGCCTTCCCATTCTTTTTTTCCTAGAATATAGATGTAATAACTATTTTATTTTTTATGCTGTAAGGGAAAGACCAAAAATACCATTGCCCCTGATATTTTTGAGCTGCTGAAACAATGTCTTTGGCCTTTAACTTTTAGCCTTTGTTTTGTGATATGAGATGTTCACTACTGCAGGGGTGAACATGTTTTTACTCATAACTGAAAGTCTTTATGCATGATTGAAGGACTATAAGAAATATTTAGAAAGGAAGAGTTTTATTGACATCATCAAAGCTTTGGTGTCTGGCTATGCATACAGTCAGTTTTGCTCCCTCCCCCAATTTCTACTTTGCTTAACTCATTCTGGATTAGGCTCTGTCCATTCTATTGGAATTAAAGAATCTGAATGAACACAGAAATTGATAGGTGGACAGCTTTTTATTTGATAGAATTGACCGTCATTGGCCAATGGAAGGCATGGATTCATAAGGATAACTAGAATGTAAAATTTTTTTTCTGACTTAAGGATAAATATGGGGCATTAATAAATCTCCACTTCCCACCTAGGGAACTAATTTAAATAAATCTAATTTCAGTACATATTGTCTACCAAGGCTCTAGCTTTAAGGTAAACATTTTTTAAAATCCAGAATTTTGTAATTTTTGCTCATTTTATTCTGTAATTAGTTCCAGCAATAATAGTACATGCTTCAGTTTGAGGAGTTATCGTCTACAATGAAAAGACACACCTCAATTCAAGAAATGTCATAGTAAGTCATTCAAGTATAGCTTTTTGATGTGATTAAGATTTAGGAACACCCAGAGTTACTTTTCTTTTTTAGCAATAATTTCAGTCTCAGGAATGAGCAAGTGAATTGATAACGTTAACATCATTTACAAAAACCAACAAATCTTGAAACTTAGAGATCAATGCAAATTTGGAAACCTTTGTAAGCTAACAGTTGAATGTTGTATATAATCTGATATCAATTTTTAAATTAAGTTATCATTAATATATATAATTATTATTATTTATAATATACTTAATTAAAATAATTTCAAAAGTAATAGCTAATTTATGAAAGGAGCCTTTATAAGCATAAGAATAGCAGAAACCACCAAACTCATTGGATAGAGGAATTTTATCTGCTTTTGTTTGGGTGCCAAGAAATTGAAGAACAATGATTTTAGTATAATTGAACCAAAGGAAACAAACCAAAAAACGTATTCACTTTTCTAACGACAATCAAACTGGTATAAACACCAAATTTCCACCATTATCCTCCTCCTCCTCCTCCTTCTTCTTGTCTTTACTCTTGCAAATTTTATTTTTTTAAATTTATTTTTATTTTAGAGTTGTGGGACACATAAGGATTTGCTACACAAGCAAATTGCATGCAGATGAGGTTTGGGCCTCTAGTGAACCTTGTCTCCCTGGGAATGTAAGCTAGTTCAACTTTGGTGGAAAGCAATGCAGCATTTTCTCAAAGACCTAAAAGTTGAGCTGTCACCCTCCATTCTTAAAAAGACAAACTTGTCATCAGAATCCTATGTTCCTAGATCTAGAGAGGCTCGTAAGGGCCCATGTGAAAGCTAAGGTGGCCTTTTTGCCTACCAGTCACATTCTAGGTTGGTTGAGAAGGAGATAGTTGTGCACTCAGCAGAATGGGAGAAGTCATGTTCTCTACCTTACACTAAACACTGAGTAGGGAGCTACATCCAGCTGGCCACCTGTTTTTTGCGAATAAAGTTTTATTGTTTTATCAAAAACACATTCACATCCGTTCTTCACCCCTTCTCTGTGGCTGCTTTGGTCCTATCATGATAGAATCGAATAATTGTGACAGAGATCATACAGCCCACAAAGTCTAAAATATTTACTCTGTGGCCCTTTAAAAAACATCTGCCAATATCTAAATTAGAGGAATGCTGTACTTTTCTTACCAAAACGAGCAAATTGTTCACATTGTTAAGGGTCAAAAACCTGAAAGCAGAAGCAGAGTATTCTTCCCTATACCAGGGCTCTTTCGAAACAGAGTCCGAGAAGTAAGCAGATAAGCCAAGGGTTAGTAGGAAGGATAGAACACCAACTGTGCCATTAAGAGACAGAGAAAAAAATTCTTGTCTGGATTCCAAATGCAAGAACCATGACTTGTGAGTTATCTTTTCTTATCTTCCTCACTAAAGCATGAAGTCTAAAGTATATAAATTGATTCTTGACCAAGTCAGGGCTTTATTGTCAAAGGGAAAAAAACCCCACAATACGAGAAAAAGTAACTGGTGATATTTTAAATAAAAATAAAACCAATGCAATTCTTAGGCATTTATATCACTCTAAAAATTAGTGCGGTCTTTCATTGGTGCAGAGTTTAAGGAGGAAATGCTTGCCAAAGTCACTTTAAGATGGGAAAAATGGAGGTCAATAAAAAATGAAATTTCTCCTCCAAGTTTCTCAGCTTTTCTTTCCCAAATCCTGCCTATGGCAATGAAGTGACCTCTTATTCCTCTGGAGAAAATGTATAGACCAGCGGCCATGGAGAACATTTATCCTTTCCCTGTTTCATATAAATGTTTTTATTAAAGTTATTCTATTTCCTATTAAAATTTTTTTCAGAAAATTTGGGGTGTTCATGATTTGGTACCAAAAGCAGCCATGCTTCACTATATGTTTCAAACCTATTTAAAAACTATTTGTCTATAAATATTGATGATATCTCTTAATTAGATTTTTGTTCAGGTGATGAGCTTACATGAACTTTTATGGTCTTTTTAAAAACTTCATCTGTTCCTTAAACATTCATTTTGTTCCTATTTTGTGACAGACTTTGTCCGGGGTATTTGAGATATCAGTAAACAAAATACAAACCTTTTGGAGTAAAGCTTACTTATATTCTATTGGAAGATATAGATAATAGACAACAAACCTAAAAAATAAGTAAAACATATACTATGATAGAAATTAAAAAGATAAAGAACATCAAAATAGAGATTGGAATGCCCAATGTGGAGTCCATTTGTAAATAATGTGGTCGCTGTAGGCCCCATTAAGCAGGTATTACTTAAGCAAACACTTGTAGGATTTGGCCATGAAATCAGAATTGTGTTATTCATTGTCAGCACTATAGTCACCTGTTAATGGGGCTCCTACTGATATATTTCCCCATTTCACTTTTGAATCTGAGGGACTTCATAAGACTCTCTCTCTTAAAGTTGTTTGAAATGAAACTATTATGCGTCTAATGACATTTTAAAGTAAAAGCAACAGAGAGTTGAGTGGAAAAACCAAAGGGGAAGACAAATTCAAATGAGTGCTTTCACTTTTTTGGGAGGAGTGGCATAAGGTGTTACATGGGAAATTAGAGAAATAGTTTTGCCCTCGACATAAAGTACACTTGGAGATTTTTTATTATTGAGAAAATATATGTGTATTTGTACTTCAAAGAGTAACCATGTTAGAAAACTGACCTTAAGAACCACTCAGTTATGTATTAAAAAAAGAGACTGGCATCTGTATCTAGCTTTTATTATATTTTTTAAAATGCTATATAAGTATTAATTAACATACTTACATAGCAGACTTGAGTGAGTTCGACTGCGCACTGCAGTTGATATTGGACTTATAATTATTTAATGGAGTTATTGAGATTGGGAACCCCATCCCAATATTCAGTGAGTGGTACTCCTGATCTGCCAATTAATTTATTTAAGGAAAAGTATTTGTTCAACACCATGGTTACCTAATGTTGATACGCAGGAATTTTTAAAAATAATTCTGAAGCCATATTTCAGTTGTTGACAGATAGTGTCTCATTCTGCGGCTCTTAGTGTGGTATTCCTTCTGAACATTCTGTGATATATGCTAATAGGCCCAGTGCCCTGAGAATTCAATATCCAGGAAAAGAGAGACAGTGTAAATCATATTCTCCAGACAAAGTGATGCATATTCACCTTTCAGAATCTATTCAATGCTACCTGCTGTTTTAGGATACTTTATTTTAAATCATATAATTTCACTTTTATCTTTAGTAATAGAGTCTTAATATAGTAATATAATTCATTTTAAAATTAACTTTAAAATTTTAAAAATTTAATAATAAAAATAAATATGATGAAATAATAACTAATAAATATTGATACACAATAGATTTAATAATCTTTAAAAATTAATTTTTAATGGCTAAATTACCTACCAATTTTAATTAAAATGATAGAAGCTACTGTTTCAGGAAAAAATGACTATTTTGAGCTTTAAGGTTATTTGATATTAAATTTACTAAATTTACAAATTCAAAGCCTTTGCACAACCTTAAAGTCTAATATTCAGTTTGCAAATCTTATTCTATTTATAGAGAGATGTTATTTTAAATTATTAAGTTTATGATAATAGTTTTATGTTATGCAGCAATGTATATATATTCCAATATACAAATTTAAACAAAATTATAAGTCCACAATACTGGAGATTTTTGTTTATTACATCCCATGGAAACGTTCATGCTTAGATGATAATTTTAATTTTTTAGTTGACATTTATTTAAATACCACCTGCTTATTGTTCCAAATAAGGTAAAGTGACACGGATCCATTTCCTCATTGAAGCAGTATTCATTGAGTACCTTCCAGGCACTCTTCTATGTTGAACACTTCTGGTGTTGAACATATAGCGCTAATAAATAGTCTGCCCAGATTGTTTACCTGCTGATATCTGATCTAATACAATTAGTATATTTTGTAATATTAATAATTATTCAATAATTACAGATAGTCTTGTAGCCCTACCCTGTTATGGATAGACTAATGAGACCAAGGAAACAACATTTTTCCCATTATTCAATTGGTAATAATCTTAATCATCAAAAATCAAGACGAAGTCTAGTTGTAAGAAAGGTAAGCTTGTTGAATTAAAAAAATGACCAGTATTTCAGAAAAAGAACAAGATAATTGCTATTGTTCAGGTTTGCAAGTCAGAATATCTTGGAATTTTTTGTAAAATTTTATTTACTTCCCAGCTGTAGTACAAACCAACTAAGTCTGTCCATTTGCATTCCTCCTCCTACATTACCACCTTCATCTATGGGAAGAAACAGACACATAGAGCTATTTCTACAACTACTTTCTTCCCTTAAGAATTCTTTTACATATTAGAATACATTTTTCTGGTTAATAAAGATATTAATAAAGGCCACTTCACCCCAAATCTTTGTTCACTGTCTTATTACACAGCCATGAATTTATTCTACTTTATATGCTTTCAAGAGTGCTAGTTAGAACTCCAAAATTCATGACATATTTTCTTACCTGCTAGGTCATGCTTAAATTTATTGGAATAGGAAATTCAAGATGCATCCTTCAGTTGGAAATTCAATTAAATGTGTAGAACTGACTGTAGATGTTTTTAAAGTAGCTTTTGGCTTTGTTCATTTTATCTGTTTTTACGTTTTCCACTTTTATTAATTTTATCTATGATCTGTATTATTTCTTTCCTTCTGCTTCCTTTGTGTTCAGTTTGCTTTACTTTTTTCAAGTTTCACAGGGTGAGAAGTTAGGTTTTGATTAGTTTTTTTAATAATACAGTCATTTACAACTATACCTTTTCCTTGAAGCATTTCTTACATCTGAATTGTATGAATTTTGTCATGTTGTGTTTCATTTTCATTTATCTCAAATATTTCTAAATTTATCTTGTGATTTCTTTTTTGACTCATTAGAGTATTTTGTTTAATTTTTGCATATTTTTAAAATTTCCCAAAGTTCCTCTGCTGTTAATTTCAAATTCAATTCCACTGTGGTTGGACAACATACTTTGTATTATTTAAAAATGTTCAAATGTATTGAGTCTTGCTTTATGGTCTAATGTATGGTCTATTCTGTGGTATGTTTTATGTGCACATGAAAATAATGGATATTCTACTGTTGTTGGGAGAAGTGTTCTACAGGCATCTGTCAGGTTATATTGATTATAGTATTGTTCAAGTCGTTTATTTTTGCTTTCATTTTTTGCCTGGTTGATCTGCCTATTATTGAAAGTAGGGTATTTAAATCTGTAAACATTATTGATAAATTGCCCATTTGCTCCTTCAATTTCTTAGTTTTTGCTTTATGTATTTTGTAGATCAGTTGACAAGTTCATATAGGTTTATAATTGTCATGCCTTTCTTATAAATTTACTCTTTCATCATTTAAAAATGTTTCTCTTTGTCTCCAGTAACAATTTTTGTCTTCAGGTTTATTTTGTCTGTCATTAGTATAGCTATTCTTCTGGTTATTATTTATATGAAATATATTTTTTCATTCATTTATTTTCAATCTATTTTTATCTTTGAATCTTAAGTGTATCTCTTTTAGATAGCATACAGTTGACTTTTTAAAAAGTCTATTTTACTAATTTTGACTTTTTGATTGGAGTGTTTAGTCCATTTACATTTAATGTAATTACTGATAAGATAGGATTTACATCTGGTATTTTGTTATTTATTTTCTATGTGTCTTTTTATTTTTCTTTTACTATTCCTCCGTTAATTCCTTATTTATGTTAAATATATTTTCTGGTATATAATTTTAATTCCCTTGTTATTGTTTTTGCAATAATTATCGAGCAATTTTCTTTGTGACTGTCCTGAGGATTACAATTAATATTAACTGAAAACAATCTATTTCAAATTAATAAAAACTTGACTTCAGTAGTGTAAAATATTCCTGTAAAAGATAACTCTGATCACTCTCCTAACTTTTGTGCTAATATTGCCATACAAGTTGATAATTACTACTTTAGTTACCTTTAAATCAGATAGGAGAGAAAAGAGTTTCAAATAAAAAAAAACTTTTATATTACCTTTTATATCTACTGTTATAGTTATCATTACTGATGTTCTTCATTTCTTGTGTGTAATCAAGTCTGACATCTTTTTATTTCCACTTCAGTGAATACTTTAGTAATTTTTGTAGTAGAATTCTACTATGCCAGAAGTCTTTCTCTTATTAATATTTTAATATACTTGTTTGTCACTTTTCTATTCATCTGCTTATTATTCTGTTTAGCAATCCATGTTATTTTGTACATATCAATACAAATTACTGATATTAATGCATTAATCACCTAAAATTTCAGCATGCATGCCTTTAACTAAAGTTTGATATTTATTTACAGTTTTTTCCAGGTACAATTTATACAGGGTGCACAAATCTTAAGTGTATATTTGTTGACTTTTAATGAGTACATAAATTTTTATTAACTACACTCCTATCAAGAAATATTATATTACCATCATTACAGAAAAAACAAACAAACCTGACAACAGAGCTGGAAATAAATTCAAATGATCTAACCATTCTGGGGAAAGATCACACAGTGTTTTATACAAACTAAGTGTACATTTGCCATGTGAGATATCCATTTTATTTGCAGGTAGATTGGATTAAGACATTACATGAATAGCTTTACAAAAGTAACACAACAGGAAACATATATAGTATTAACAACAAAATTATATAGCTTGTGAATCTCATAGTTGAGTTGTAGATATATATAGCTATAACCAGCATATTTTAATTTCATTACAAACTCTGACCTCTTTTCTTTGGAAATTTAAATGTTTTACTTATGTTTTAAGACTTTTTGCTATTTGTAGGCAGTCTGCACAATCTTTTATATAGGAACTATGCTTACAAAGAAAACGTAGGCAAATGCTAATATTCTATATTCAGTTGACATTTTGCATATAAAATCTATAATATACAATTAAGAGAAGAATCTAATGAAATAAATTTACAGTCATGACCCCAATAGTTCCCACTTTATTTTATGCTGTTACAGTCCTATGCTCAGGTCAGGGAGGCATATACATAATCTTCTCTATTATTTAGTTAGAAGATTTATCCTTTCACTTTTGTTGTGAGGAATGAATAGGATTAGAAGATCTGTCTTACACAAAAAGTGTTAAAGTGTAAAAGAATGTAGAGTGAAGAAACAGTGTTACCTTTACAGCCAGGACAAGTCAGAAATGAGAGACTCAGCAGATCAAGGGCTGTAGATAGATATTGTTATGCTTTGAAGACTTTTGATAGATTTTGTTATACTTTTCAGAAAATGACATACAAAATAGGAAATTATTGATACATTTCTTCACTGTATCTATAATTTATTGTTAAGTATTGCTCACATGCATATTGATATAAATCATTTTAATTATAATGTTGTTTTGGGAATATGCTAAATACTTGAAAATATTTGAAAATTTTTTTGTTTCCCAAATGCTTCCTGGGTATAAAACCCATTTCTTCCCCTTACATGTGAATCAACATCTATTTTCTCAGTATACTTATTTAATTGTACAGATTATTCAATTTTGCTTTAATTAATTGATGGCAAAATATTAATTTGCATAGCAGTAAAAGATAGACTATTAGGATGAAAACAAAGATAGACTATTAGGATGGATACAAAATGGTATTCATCGTTGTTGTATAAAGTTCAAGTATTCGAGGCATCCATGGACCTTGATAAGTCTTTGCTTTAATTGCTGTAGATACAATAGATATCCATAACATATAGATGGAAAAGGCTGACATGTTATAAAACTGTGGAGGTGGCAGGCATCATTTGATTATAATGCATGTGAATAGCATAATAAAATTGTGCATTGAACAGTCTATGGGATGATAAGATGGTATAACATATTTCCAATTTATCATATTTGTGTTCATGGTGGCCTGGATTTGCTCCAAGTGTTGCTTTTATTTTAATTGCCTTGTGTTGTGAATTGGTTACAAATTAGAGAATATTTGTTATTTTGATTTTTGCCTATAGTCAGGAGTGTCATTTTTTATTGTGAGAAAGGCTTTGAGCTTGTTATAATTTACTTTTTCTACTTCTTTTAAAGAGTGTCAGTAAGAATTTGACACATGTCTAAGAAGAAAATTAGAATGCCTTGGTTATAAATAATAAAGATGTATAGTTTGGATAATTTTATTACTAGCTTCTTATCTGCATGGACACAAATTTGAAAGTAAATAAATGAAAAATGCATTCAAAAGAGAAAAAGACGTTAAAAACAATTAGGTGAGTGTGGATATTGTTTTAACAGAAAATATAATAGCATCTATTATTTTAAGTTTAAACTCATCCTTAGATGGCAACATATAGAAAAAGTTATTTTGCCCTCATATAAGCAGTACTTAAAATTAAAAAAAAAAATTGAAATGGTTTCATTATCATTTTCCAAATACAGGCTGTGCATGTATTTTTGCATGTCTATGAAAGACGTGACAGATGGGGAGATAAGAATTGACTAATGGTGTTAATAACAAAAATGGAAGGCAGTACTTTCTAGGATTACCCTGATATCCTTTATGACCTCAGAATGTGAAAGGCATATTCACTGTGTCTGTTTGCATTCATAATCCTCTAGCTAAAATATTGTAATTTTAAGTCTCCAGTGCTGTAGTGTGAAGTTGTGTAATAAATGTGTGTGTGTGTGTCTGAGAGAGAGACAGAAAGACAGAGAAAGAGGATAATAACCTATTGTATAAGCATAAAATAACATTCTATTATACATAATATATTTTTTACATAATTCTTTCCCTTGTAAGAAAAGTCTGTTACCTAATCCTTTAGCATGTCATGGGATTTCATTCATAAAATGTAATTATTTCTCCCCTAATAATTCTTTCTTTCCAAGCATATAGAGCACATCTGACCATCCTATCATGTTTATGCTACCAGATGGCTCATAAATAAATCGTTGTAGAATCCATAATCTTGGGTTCTTAAGTATTAGAATATGTCATTCACCCTGTATTTTAACTGTTTGGGTTAGAAAAAGATAATGGGCTGTGATATCAATGCACTATAAGATAAATTCATGTGACATTAATGAAAGTTTAAAATTAAAATCTTTTTTTAAAGTAACGCAATTTACTAGATAAGTTCCTATGTGTGTAACCTTTCAAAAGATCTTATGCATTATATAAAGCAGAAAGATTAAAATAATTTCAACATATTTTTGAAAATATGGGGATAATTTTTATATGAATGTATTTATCATCTTTATTTCTATTTCTTTTTATTTCCTCTTATCTCTCTCTATCCCCTTCATAATTGAAGACTCTTGTACAAAGTGAAACGTAAGACCTTTTGAATAATCTATTTTTTATCATTTTTATTATAATGTATATTTCCCAAGCAATAAGATACAGTCAATTTTTATGGGCTACTTTAGAAAACATGTAGAATAATGTATGTTCAGTAAAAATCTGATATTCTTTCAAGCTTATTTATAACTTCTTAAATTTACATGTGATTTTTTTCTGAGTTTGGAGAGACTTTTTTTTTCCACACTGGTGAAGCAGAAATAAACTTTGGGAATAAATGGGCTTAGGTTCACATTCTGTCTCCATAATATTTTGGGCCTGTGACCTTCAGCAAGTTAAATATTCACTCTAACTTGTGCTTTTTCCTATGTAAAATTGCAGTGACATAATCTACATTCTTGCATATTTATAAATATTAAATAAGAATATTTATAAAGCTTGCATTGTACCTGTTGCATAGTGATAAACATTAATCCATTGCCCACTATCTCTATAAAGTAAGGGTTTGGAGTTTTATCTACAGAGTTGTGTCTAATATGTACGAGTATGTACTGTGCTAAATGAATGACACTTTTTCCAGCTTTGCCCATTATACTTTTTAGGTAAAACTTCTCTCGTCTTTTAGAACTTAGTTGGGATGGTGCTTCCTCTTTAAAACCCACCCTGGGCCAACACCACAGGCTAAAACAGAATTATATACTTCTCCTTTTGTACGTTCATGGACGGTCCCATGATTATCCACTAGAATATTAAGTATACTACATTTATCAGTGAATCCATTCAAATACACATGTAGATTTTTAATCAATGTATTTATTCAGATACGAGGAGGACCTCACAAAAAACGAGAATTATCTTTTTATGGGCAGGCCCCTACAGTGTACTGCTAGGTAAGTGTTCTAGGAACCGACTAGAATCAGTGTACCAGCTAGTGTTGTGAGATGTGTTAGGCTTCAGTGAATTTTTTTTGGAGATTTAAAAAAGTGGTTTATTTTTTATTTTTAAATTTTTTTAAATTTTAAAGATGTGGGGTACAATTCAGGATTAGGTATACAAGTGGTCATCAAACAGGTAAAGTTTGGGCCTCCCTTTGGTCCCCACTTCTCGTGGTTTGCGATCAGGTTCACTTACTGATGTTATGTGCCCCACCTCTGCCCCTGGCAGTGTCCTGCTCCTGCCAATCCCCACTTATGAGTGAGAACATGTGGTTCTTAGTTCTTTGTTTCTGTGATAGGTCACTGAGTATGATAGACTCTAAATCCATCCAAGTTGCTGTGAAGTCCATAATTTTGTTCTTACTTATGACTACATAATATTCCATCATGTATATGCACTACAGTTTTTTATCCAGTCCAGTTTCGATGGGCAGCGCGGTTGGTTCCATGTTTTTGCTATTGTGAATCATGCTGCAATAAGCATGCATGTGCAAGTATCTTTTTTGTAGAGTGATTTAAGTTCCTCTGTGTTTACATTTGCTCATTTCATGATGGGTGATTTACCAGTGAACCTGCCCATGCTGCACTGAGTGTTCAGCAGTTTTTGACCAAAAATGACATGACTGCTGTGCCCAATCCTCCCTCTTCATCCGATCTCACCCCAAGGGACTTTTTTGTTTGTTTGTCTGTTTCCCTGGATGAAAAAAGTCCTCAAAGGGAAATGTTTTGCCCATGAAGAAGAGGTGAAACAAAAACCGGGAGAAGCACTGAAAGGCATCGAATTGATGGGTCCAAAAACTGGTTTGAGCAGTGAAAAAAAGCGTATTGATAGGTATATTGCACCTATAGGACAGTACTTAGAAGGTGACTAAAGTTTAAATATGTAAGAATAAATACACAATTTTTAAAATAAATAAATTATAGGTTTTTTTGGTTCCCTCTCATATATGTGTAGATTTTCACTGTAGGTTTTCCTATATTATTTATTTTTTACCTTTATTTAAATTTTCCCAAAGAAGTCTTAGTTCTTAGGATAATTTTAAGCTCATTTTTTCTCTCAAAGATGGGTAGCATAATAGTTTTTTTTTCTTCTAAGACAAGATTTTGAAATCTACAAGTATTTGGTGTAAAACAGCATCCTCTTCTATAAGACATTTTAAATTATACAAAAAATGCAAATTATCTTTATTAGAATTAGGGGGAGATCAGATAAATTAATTTATTCATAATTAATTTACTCATATATTTATATATATTCTACATTCTGGAATATAGACATCATGGATCTTGTATTCTAGAATATAAAAATATATATTAATCAAATATACATTAAGTTCCCCAGAGTAAAGACATATGATATTTTATGATGATGTATACTAGCTTCATCTAGTTAAAGTGGTATAAGACTGCTTCTGGAGGAAGTGAGGAGTAAACTAAGTTTGAAGCTTTAGTAGTACTTTGTGAGGTGAAATGGAAAAAACAAGATTTTTCAGGCAGACATAAAGGTACAAATGTCTGTAGTAAAGAAAAAGGCAGCTAACACAAGGTGATGTTAATATCTGCTATTCCAGTGAATGGGATGCACTTTTGTTTTTTTTTTAATTTGCTATGCCTGTCAGGGTGTAGGGAAGAGTTTCAGAGGCTTCAACTTAACATTTTTTCTAATAAGAAACTCCTGCTTTATAGGCCATAAACCAATGTAAGAACTCTGCCAACTCCCTCACAAAGCCCATGCCAGCAATTCACTGCCAGTGAGATAAATGATGACTGAGTATTCCCATGGGCCCAGTAGATCACACTGAGCTAACTTGCTTTAGAAATACATTACTTGTCTACTAACAGGGAATTTGTGATGACACTTTGGATCCCAGAAAATCTATAGCAACTTTAGCAAACATCCAATAGTCCTTAAAGTAGCTGAATATTCTCTTTCCCTTTCTGTGCTGTTACTCAAGTGACTATAAATACCACTGGGAAAAGATTAGGTCTTTATTAGTATATGTACTTATATACTTGTTCTGGGGTTGCAGGGTTCTTCTGCCTGGATACATGGTTTCTCCTTCATATAATGAACTGTAGGTCTAAAAATTGGCCTGGATGCAGAAATTTGGCAAGTGTTCATAATTTTGTTTTTAACTGTGACAACCATTATCAGCCTCTGGATCACCTTTTCAACCTTCCAATTGCTAGGATTGAGGTGTTCATTTCTATATAGTATTTCTTCCCATCACATGTGTCCTATAATGACATTTAACACTAAGTTTCCCAGTGGTACTGGCGCCGCTCCTACGAGTGTATTCCTTTTTGTTTTGGTCAATACAATACCCCATGGCCCATCCCAGAGACTAGAGTCACCTAGCAGATTTCCTGGCTTTATATAAAACAAAAGCTTTCTCATGTTTCCTTCTCTAGTTCTATGAACCCAGTCTTCTACTATCTACAATGAAAACTCAGGCACATATACTTCACTGAATGTGGGTCATCCCCTTGATTAAGCGTCTTTGATCTGTTCTGCTAGCACATTTACTTCATTTCTCAAGGTCCGTGCCAGGGCTGTTGATCTTATAACCCCAGGTAAATTCTGCCTTTCTCAATGTTATTTGCCATGCTGTCATGATCCCACAACCCCAACATCCAGTTCCCCATACACTTGCTAGTCTCTTATGGTTTAGGTCCTGTAGTTCCTTCTGTGTATTGTTGCATTTCTCAAGTAGGTCCAGTGCTTCCCTGGCTCTGGTGTGCCATGACCTTAAGAAGAAAAGTCAAACTGGTTTGGAGGAGTATCCCATTCTATTGCAAGACAAGGTCATTTTGCACCATCTTCGGGGAAGGAGGGCATTCGCTATCCTTCAAAGGTATGGGCTTATGAGATGCAAGATTTCCAGGTACACTCATCCAGCAGTCACCAGTCCCAGTATCAAGGTCTGATATTTTTCATCTCAGTCTTGAATTCAGCACAGTGGACCTGCCTAACTGAGAATCTATCCTGGAATTAGGTTCTATGTCTTATCTTTGGTTTTCTTTATTTTCTAGCTTCAGGGGTCAAAAGTCTGAAAGTGCCCCTCTGACTCTCACATTTTTTTGTTACATTATAATTAGCCACCCTCAATAAGAGCCATCCAATTCCAGGGTCTTATAGTCATTTCATCGTATTCCTCATTGCATTCACCAATGCACTGCATTCCACAGGTATAATAACCCAGTTTGTTAACCAATGGACGTTTAACAATCGCACTTCAATCCATCATGGACTTCCACGCTCCACATACTACCAGTGATGATGTCCTCATTGCCAACCCAACAGTGGATAATCTGGCACCAATGTCTCCTTGAAACTTCTGCTTTCTTGGACCTATCTAGTGTAAACTGTGACAGATCAGGTTCCCTTGAGACATACTTCAGAGTGAAGACAACTTATTTGGTAGTATTCTCTGTAACTTCCTTGGAGGAAGGAAGGAAAGCAGGTTGTGGCAGAAGGAGAATTTGAACTTCAATGCCATCACATTAAATTCTTAGGTTATCTGCAGTTAACTATGAAACTGGAATCCCTCTTCAGAGTTCTCTGGAGTTTTGATGAGGCGAGCAAGGTTTTTCACTCTCACATTGGTCAGTTATTACATGTGGGCTACCCCCTGGAGTGGTGCATGAACTTGGGCTTGACAACGTTCTTCAGTAGAGGGTAAGTCCTGGAGAAGATGAAAGCTGAGGACAGTCTGTAGTAGCATTCCCAGGATCTGGGGAATCAGTCTTCCAGCCCTAAAGAAAGGATGGAGATCTGTGTGATGCAGCCAAGAGTTCATGACAGTCACCCTAGGACATACCATAAGAGGACAATGAGACCAAAAGATGAATTTGACTTTACCAATGTAGAATCAATTATATTACTTATATTTGTATTATCATTTTCTGCCAGATAATAAGTAAAGAATGATTGGATGTATGCATTTCTCTCATATATAGCCCTCATAGTATCATTCTCAATAATTTTATTAATTTTACATTTAACCAAGTTATAATATGCTCAAAATCTTGTATATGTAATATAGATAAAATATGCCATATATTACATAAAATGTGATATAATGCAATACATATTATACAAAACAGTGTGTCTTTGTGCATGTGAAGTGATCCTACCTATTCAGTAATGAGTTTACTACTAAAATTCAGCAAAATAGACAAGCAATAAATTGAAGATTTTATGTTTTATTGTTGCTCGATAATATTTCCTATTAAAGGAAAGACAAAATTAAATAATTAAATAATTACAAGATAGGAAAAGCAAACTTAAAAATCTCTTAATAAAATAAAAAGGAAACTGAGCAACACTTTTTTTCATTTTTTTGCATTTTAGTGGAAATAAACAAAGCATTTTTCACTCTATGTCAGGCATTGCTTTCTTATAATCTACTTAATATAATTCTGGTAGTCTAGAGACCAGTTTTAACTACATTGTTAAAATGGGTTTGGATCATAAGAGACTGGAAGAAGAACTGGGCCTTAATACTTCATCATATTTGTACTTTGGGCCTTAATATGTCATCACATTTGTGCTTTGACCTTTACAAAGAAAAGGAAGGTGAAATGTTGTTCATATTTTTTCATCAACATTGAAAAAGAAAATATGCCTTTGCTCTCTAGAGTAGCATGAAATTCTGCAAAATAGATACAAGAAGTCAAGCAGAACTGGAGCCTAGTATTTCATTACATAACCAATGCAAAGTAAATTTTTGCTTAAGGATCAAAGGTAGAGGAAGACATGCTTGGATGCTATCTATGGATGATTAGTTGCTTAGGGCATTGAGGGGCTATTTAAGATTGTGATGTGCACATGGCCATGAAATTCTAGGAAAATACATTTCTACCAGGGTAGAATATATGTCAACTATTTTTTTCAGTAATGCGATAAACATTCTTTATATTTTTATCTCTACACACATACTTCTATTACAGAAACACAATTTATTAAATTTTGGAATGGTAAAGGTTCAGATTATTCTATGACTAGAGAAAATATGTCATTAAAATAGATTCTACTATCTAAACTACCAAAATACACTGGCAGCCTTGGTAGAAGCAAATGTGACAAAAAGATGGAGTGGAAGAATTGTGACCATTTGAAGCTTGAGTGTAGAAATAACCTCAAATGGAATTTCCTGTTGAATTTAGCAATGGTTCATTGTTTCTGCTTGTGTATTGTTTATGTGAAACTGAAGCTAAATAAACCAATCCATGACCTGCTTTATCTGCCAAATGGATTGAACATTTACTCTCTCTGCCTCAAAGGCTTGTCATTTCAGTTTAGCCTTGCAGATGGTACATCCATTTCCCTGAAACAGAGCCACTACATAGCAGCTTGCCAACATTTCCTGCTAGTTAAAGTTCATGCTCGAAGTACACATGGCCATATTTCACTATCGCAGCCAATATTCCACAGCACCAATATGACACTCTCAAGAAAGTTTAGTGCTTAGTTATCAATCTTTTCTCCTAAGTTGTTACTGAGAAGGCTGTAGTGTCCAGAAATCTACTTCTATTTTTGAGAGATGACTTTATCCTCCAAACCTAAAGAATCTTTTTGAATGCATTTGATAATAGTTATGAGAGAAGATTCTATCAACATTTTTCTGAAATACTTTAGGTGTTCAAGTGCCACATGATAGAAGTAGTTTCTGCTACACTTGACTTCTTTTAGTTAAAATGCTTCCATTCTCAAATATATGTCTTAAACCATAAGCAAGTAAGTTACATTTCCATTAATGTCTTGAAACACTTGAAAGAACATTTGGATCTTGGTGATACTTTATTAAATGTAAAAAGAGAAGACTTTTTTAAAAGATAGAGTCAGATTGCTTTCTTAAGTTGGGGAAGAAATATGATGTCAGAGAACTTAAATCTATTACATTCATATAGCTCTCCTATTCAAAACTTCTAATCCCTGAAACTTTAAAAGTAAAATTTTATTTATATAATAAACTGATATAATACTATTTCATGATTACTTCAAAATAATCAAATATTTATTTCTATAACTTAAGAATGAGGTACTTTTTTTTTGAGTTGGAGTCTCACTCTGTCACCCAGACTGGAGTGCAGTGGCCGGGCAGCCTCGACCTGCTGGGCTCCGGCGATCCTTCTGCCTCAGCCTTCCAAGTAGCCGGAATTACAGGCATGTGCCACCATGCCCGGATGATTTTTTGATTTATTGTAGAGATGAGGTCTCACTGCCCAGGCGGGTCCTGAAGGCGCGGGATTACAGGCTGAGCCACCGAGCCTGGCGAGGTACTTATTTTCAAGCTGTCTTATTCAAAGACATTTTATATTGATAAAGACTATGAAAAGCATTTATGTGAAGTGGCTTAACAACAGGGTGCTAGGTTGGGCCAGGGACCGGAGGAGACAGAAAGAAAGAAAATAGGTATTAAAAGAAAATCTGGAGGCAACAAAACCAAACCTCGGAATTTAACCTGGCCCTAGGTGTGAGACCTAGAAGATAACTATTTTTGCTACCTCATCACCTCTATTTTCTCTAATAAATATTGATTCTATGAGCCCATAATTGCTTCAAGTTTTATTTGTGATCATGATATAAGCAATGTCTGTAGATGTCATTAATGAGAGATAAAATAAAATTTCAAAATAAAAGAGAAAGTAAGAAAAATCTTATAAAAATCGATCTATTGAGTTCAATATAGTGTTACATTCAATTTATCCAAGTGTAATACACAGTACTATGTTCTATATATCCTCAAAAAGCTCAATAATGACCTCATATTTGAATGCCCTGTATTTGTCCCAGGTAATGTGGCAGAATTTGTTGATACTTTGCTTATTTAACTCACATAAAAAAGAAACATTTTAAATATTCTCTGGTGATTCATTTTATCCTATAGTAATAACATTGATTTATGCTTTTACACAACTTTTCCTCCAATTAATTCTTTTTTTTTTTGGAGTATTTAAAATTTTTGTGATGGAAAAAGTTTGCTTTTGATACTCCTAAATGATATTTGAATACTGATTTTCATAACAAAGTCATTAAGTTTGGTTACTTCTTTTGGAGGCAACCAGTACATATTAACTTCAAATCGTTGCTTTTATAGTTCCATTTCTTACTGTATTATTAATCTAATTTTTAAGTTCACTTTGGAAAAAAGAAATTGGACTGAAACCTGTTTTAAAACAAAACAAATGTGCCTGTAGGCAGTCTGTGACACATCTATTGATTTTTTCATTCAAGTACACCTGTGTGGCCAAATATTTCATACAGATACAAATGACTGTGTTAGCCACGAGGTTAAGATAATTCTCAACAGTCAGGTAGAGAATCATAATTTATTGCTTTACCTGTTCGACATCAGCATTATTCTTAACATCTCAAAATCCTGTCAAAGGTATCTGTGTGAAATGTCAAATTATTTCATATCTTTCCTATGTTTATAAAGTGAAATCCCTTCTCAGCATTGTACTGTGCCAGAGGCTCTACTATGAGTCTCATGTTTTCACCACACTAAAGGCTCTTTAAGACATTGGCTATGTGGCTCCCAAGAGCTAGACTCTCTAGCTTCCATACCCTAGCGGCTATGCACAAGCCCAAAGGTTTTTGCTTTTTGGTTTTGTTAGTTACAGAATGGGGATATCAGAAATTAAATCTTGGTGGCAGAATTTTTAACTACTACTAGCTTGAATAATTTAATTTATATTTAATTGTTATCTTTTGTTAAAAAGCTCAATTTAATGAAAGGAAGTATTAGAATATAAAGTAACACATTCACTGTTTCAGCTTTACTAGTGAAGAACACCTCAGTATTTAAGGTAGTCACTTGTTCATAAATATCATTCAGGATTTCCTCTGAGATCACATTTCTTCTCCCCTGCCAAAAGCTTGGTGTATTTGGATTTTCTATATTTATAATGTAGGACCTTAAAACAATAAAAATTTGCTCTCTCAGAGCTGCAGGACAGAAGTCTGAGATCAAGGTGCCAGCAGGATTAGCTCTCTGAGGCTCTGAAGAAGGAATTGCCCTATGTCTCTCTTCTAACTTCTGGTAGGTATCAGTGATATTTGACATTTCTTGATTTATAGCTACATTGTTTCCGATTTTTGCCTCTTCAGAAACTTTCTCCCTCACTTGTCCATGTCTTCCTCTTCTTTCTGTCCCAATTTTCTACATTTCTAAGAACATCTGTCATAAGATTTAGGACCCATCCAGAAAATCCCAGATAATCTTCATTTCAAGATTCTTAACTTATTTATATATGCATAGATCTCTTTTATAAATAATGTAACATTTACAGATTCAAGAAACTAGGATACAAATATATTTTCAAGCATCACTATTCAAGCCACTAGTGCAAACATACCAGGTTAGAGTAATTGAGAACCCAGGCAAGCATAAAAGGACTTTACAACTGCTCTCAAATTCTGTCAAGAAAAACAGAGCAAAGCAGGTATCTGTAGATAGATCTCACTGATACATGCCAAGTGTTACTTGATAAGTTGACATGATAGTTCAATGGAGGGAATATACTCTTGTCAGTAAATAATATTTGAAGACTGAATATATATTTGCAAAAAGAAAAACTGATCCATATTCACACTTTATACAAAATTAGTTTTTATCTAAGTGTATAATCTAAAACTATAACATTTACAGAAAAATATTTTTAAAAATTTTGTGACCCTTGCTTAGAAAAAATTTCTTAGAGAGGTCACTAAAATCATAAAAGAAGCAATAATAATGATTTATACTTCATCAAAATTCTAGGTAGTGTTAAGAAAATAAAGATAGCAGTCATATATTTGGATAAATATTTGTAGAACAAAAGTCTAATATGAGATATTTGTGTCTAGATTACAAACAAAATTATTGCAGCTAAATAAAAATTAGAAAACACTCAATTAAAAAATGGGTAGAGAATTTTAGTCATACATTTTCTATTACAAAATACAGTTGGAAAATAAACATGCAAGAAAGTGTTCTATGTCATTGGCTTTTATGCAAATGAAAACGCAATTATATACCATACATATATCATAGAATGACTACAATTAAGAATTCAGACAATACAAAAGGTGAAAGTGTAGAGCGACCAGCGGACCGGAACTTTTATACATTGCTTTTGAAGATACAAAATGATACAGTCACTTTGGAAGACAATTTGACAGTTCTTTAATAAATCTAAACATATACTTAAAAATATCACTTCTAGCTAATTATTTGAAAGACATAAAAATATGGTCACACAAAGACCTGCATGCAAATGTATGTAGGAGTTTTATTAATGTGTACAGAAGCTAAAAAACTGGGAATGACCCAAGTGATCATCAACTGTTGAATGGATAAACAAATTATGGTGCATCCATGCACTGGAATACTCAGCAATAAAAAGAATATTCTATGGGTATAAATGATAGCATGGCCTCCGATGATGGATGCTATGTGAAACAGGTATTTAATAAAAGATATACACTGTATGATTTCATTTACATGACATTAAGGATAAGACAAACCATAGAGGCAGAAATAAAGTAATTGTTTTTTTACGTATTGAATAGAAAAATGATTGGAAAGAAATGTCAGAAAATGTTCTGTATCTTAATGGTGGTGGTAGTGGTTTCATGTCCAAATATATTTGTCAAGATCTGTCAACCCGTACTTTTAAAAGAGATAGATTTTACTATATTCAAGTTGTAACTCAATAACGGACTTTGAAAAAGAACCAAGTGAATATTTGTCGCATTTATTCTGAGAGAATTTAGTGTACCTCCAATGTAATAATATTGAACACTATTTGTAAGAAAATAAAAATATAAATATATGCATATTAGTTACACAACAATAGCTATTTCTAGAGGAGGATATAAGCTGTCTGAAATAGTAAACTTAGAAACCTTAAATTCATCTGTAACATTTTATTTACTAAGAAAACATCTAAAGGAAATATGATAAATTTGTTAGTTTCTTTTGGCAGTAGATATACATGTGTTAGGTTACCAATTAAAGTTCTTTGTATTTTTTTGGATGTAAGAGCATTTGGTCTGATCTTGTGACCAGGTAGGTTCTAAAAAAAATAGCCCCTTTCTGATAAGTTGGAAATCAAACAAAACAAAACAGGGAAAAAAAGTATCATTCATAGTCTCATTCTATTTTTCCCATATGTGCTTCATTATAAATTAGAATGTATAACTAAGTGTGATACATACTGACTTCATGTTCTCAAACCTACTTTCTTTGCTGCCTGGACATACATCTCTACTAATTTTCTCAATCTCCATCAACTTGGATTATATCCATATCATCACATTCTGGAACAGAAAGAATCTACACTACTTTTGTGCCTTGCTCATATAGAAACCATAATTTTTTACCCTTTTCTGAATTAATGTAGCTGAACCCTGTGACCTTATGTACTGAGTTGACCTTATGTGAACTCCAGAATTCTTTTGAAAATAGGGTCTTTATAGATGTAATCAAGTTAAGATGAGGTCTCGGTGGATTAGATGTGCCACAAAATCCATTATAACTGTTGTCCTTATAAGAAGAGAAATATTTGGGCACAGAAACCCAGAAGCAAAACATCATGTGATGATAGTTAGAGGTTAGAGGGACGTGTTTACAATCTAGGAATCCAAAAGATTGACATCAACTACCAGAAGCTAGGAAAAGGCTAGGGAAGACCACTCCTTAGAGACTTCAGAGAGAGCATAATCCTGCCAACATTTTGATTTTAGTATTCTAACCTCCAGAACTGTGAAAAAATAAATTTATGTGGTATTAAAGCCACTAAGTTTGTGGTAATTTGTTATGGCAGCCTCAGGAAATAAAGATACCTTGGAAACCATACGTGCAGGAACAGCAATAACAAGGTACAAAGAACCTAAGACTTCAAATTATTTTTTCCAGGAAAGCACCAGCCACCATGGCATATTTTAGATTTTATGTGTATGAGAAGTAAAATGTATTGTTAAGCTACTGAAATTTGTGTGTTTTTGTGTTTTGTTTGTTACACGAAGTAGCATTACTTTAAATAATTAATACACATAAAGGAAATCAATATCATTGTCTCTTGAGAATATGTCCTCTCCTCACCCCAATTATCTCAATGATCAGGCAAATTGAGGACATGAGTACTCCCTGGCACCAGACATTTGCTAATTCCTATTTAAGAGCCAAAAAAATATTTAAAAAATAGAAAACAATACATTCTGACTTAAATCTCCATATGGTAAAAGCTTGGAAGAACTTCACTAAATATGTCTATGAGACTTAGGTTGAAGGAAATGGTTAATGAGAAAGAGGTGAGGAAGAGGGAGAAACAGAGAAAGGATATTAAGATAATGCATAGTGATTCTTAGAGATTTTGCATGGCACTACCATGTTCTAATTACAACCTACTGACATCCTCTAGCTCAGAAAAACAAGGACTGCTCTGGGCTGCTGAGATGTGGAGTGGAAAGAGTGGCATAAGGAGGGACTCAGAAGTTCACCACTTAGACTACATCATTGGTTTATAAATCACTGGCATGAAGAGCATATTAACAGTACCAATAGGGCCATTAACTTTCTTGGTAGTTATACTAAATAAGGGAATAGCAGTTCCCATCTTCTTTTAATTTAAAATGGGGTAAACCTTTATGAAAAATCTGGATATAAAACTACACACTTTCTAATATCTACTAGTTAAATAGAGTTTAGCATTGAGAATCATTGTACTTCTTCTCTGAGGACAAACAAAAAACTCAATAATAACAGCCTGGAGGTGTATACTTCTGCTCCAATGGAACCTAGTAGGAAGTATTTCCAGGTGTGAAAAAGGTTATATTTAATGACTATTTATTAGTTCCTCTAAGTATTTTAGCTTCTTAAATTCATTTTTAAATTGGCAAATCATTTGTATATTTAATGACTATTTATTAGTTCCTCTAAGTATTTTAGCTTCTTAAATTCATTTTTAAATTGGCAAATCATTTGGATATTATAAATTTTTCTTATTGACAAATTCCCCCCAACCCTTCCCCTTATGAGTCTCCAGTATCCAATATACCATTCTCTATGCCTTTACAGAACCATAGTTTAGATCCCACTTAAAAGTGAGAATGTATACCATGGTGTGTGTGTGTGTGTGTTTGTGTGCGCGCATGCACATGTGTGTGTGTATATATTATATATGGAGAGTGTGTATATACATACACACTCTCCATCAACTTGGATTATATCCATATCATTACATTCTGGAACAGAAAGAATTTACACTATTTGTGGACCTTGACTATGTCGAAATTGCTGAATTTTGAACCATTGTAGTTTTTTACCCTTTTTAAAATTAACTCACTCAGAATACCGCATTCCAGAATTTATTTCAAAATAGAGTCTAGGGTCTTTGTGGATATCACCTTTTCTTATCCACTGATTAGGTGATGGATATTTAGGTTGACTTCCCATCTTTGCAACTGTGAATTGTACTGCAATTGGCACCCAGGTGCAGGCATCTTTTTTTGTACAGTGACCTCTGTTCCTTCAGGTAGATACCAAGGAGTGAGATTGCTGGATCAAATGATAGATCTACTTTTAGTTCTTTGAGAAATCTCCATATCAACTTTCATAGAGGTTTTACTAATTTACATTACCACTAACAGTGCATAAACATTCCCTTTTCACCCCATCCATGCCAACATCTACTGTTTTTTAATTTTTAAATAATGCCCATTCTGACTGACATAAAGTGGTATCTCACTGTAGTTTTAATTTGCATTTCCCTGATAATTAGTAATATTGAGCATTTTTTCATATGTTTGTTGGCCATTTGTATATCTTCTTTTGAAAGATGTCTGTACATGGCGTTTGCCTGCTTTTTAAGGAGGTTATTTGCTTTTTTCTTGCTGATTTGTCTGAGTTCTTTGTAGATTCTCAAAAGTAGTCCTTTGTCAGATGCACAGTTTGCAAATATATTCTTCCTATTCTGTTGATTATATATTTTGCTGTGAAGAAGATTTTAGTTTAAGTTCTATTTATTTATTTTTGATTTTGTTGCATTTCTTTTTGGAGTCGTAGCCATAAATTATTTTCCTGGACCAATGTCCAGAAAAGATTTTTCTAAGTTTTCTTCTATGATTTTTATGGTTTCAGGTCTGACATTTAAGTTTAAAGAGAATAGCAGTTAATTTTTGTATATGGTGAAAGATAGGGCCCTATCAAGTTTCATTTCTCCACATGTAGCTATTCAATTTTCCCAGCACCATTTATTAAATATGATATCCATTCCCCAATAGATGTTTTTGTCTGGTACTTCTCTTGTACCAGTACAATGATGTACCAGTACTATAGCCTTATAGTATAATTTCAAGTCAGGTAGTGTGATGCCTCCAGCTTTGTTCTTTTTCTTAGGATTACTTTGGCCACTTTTGCTATTTTTTGGTTCCTTATGAATTTTATAATTTTCTTTTAATTCTGTGAAAATGACATTGGTAGCTTGATTACATTGAATCTGTAGATTACTTTGGGCACTATAGCCATATTAACAAAGTGAATTCTTCGAATCTGTGAGCATGGAATATTTTCCACTTGTGTGTGTCCTCTGCAATTTATTGCAAAACATTTAAAATTTACTAGATTAGTTATTTTGAAATATACAATACATTATTCTTGACTATAATTACCCTCCTGGGCAATAGGCCTCAAAATTTATTCCTTCTGAAACTTTGTGCCCTTCTTTTTTTCTGAAACTTTGTACCCTTTGAATAACAACTCTTCATTTCCTTGCTTTCCACTCCTGCAACCTCTGATAGCCATAATTGTATTCTCTACTTTCATGAGTTCTACTAAAAGTGAGATCATGTGGTATATGTCTTTCTGTGCCTATCATATTTCACTTAACATAATGTTTACCAACTTCATCCATGTTAGCCATGTTGCCACAAATAAAATTATATACATAATAAAATATATAATACAATTATATATCATGAAATTGTATATATAATAAAATTATATATAATGAAATTATACATATAATAAAATTATATATATATATAATTTTCTTTACCTATCCATCCAATACTGGATACTTGGATTGACTCTATATCTTGTCTATTGTGAGTAATGCTACAATAAAAATGGGAGTGCAAATATCTCTTCAACATATTGTTTTTATTTCCTTTGTATGTATACTTAAAAGTGAGATTACTAGATTATATGGTAGTTCTATTTTTAGTTTTCTGCCTCCATACCATTTCTCTAATTGCTTATTAATTTGTATTCCTGTTAACATGAGCAAGGGTTTATTCTTTTTTTTCCTACATTTTTGCCAACATTTGTTATCTCTCATCATTTTAACAAAAGCCATTCTAACAGGTGGAAGAGGATATCACATTGTGGTTTTCATTTGTCTTTCCCAAATGATTAGTGATGATGGGCATCCTTTTCATGCACCGGGTAGCCATATGTGTCTTATTTTCAAAATTGTTTGTTCAGGTGCTTTGCCCATTTCTTGGCTTAAAATTGTTTTGGCTTTTCATAGTCTTTTGTGGTTCTTTTTTGAGTTAAGAATTTTTTTCCTATTTTTGTGAAAATTGACACTAGAGGTTTGATAGGGTTCTTACTGAATCTACAGGTCACTTTAAATACTATGGACATTGTTACAGTACTAATTTGTCCTATTCATAAGCATGAATATTATTTATTCATTTATTTTCTTCAATTTTTTAATTGGTGTTCTATAGTTTTCAACATACAAATCTTTTGCATTCGGTTAAATGTATTTCTAAGTGTTTTTGCTACTTTAATAAGTGGAATTGTTTCTTAATTTCCATTTCAGATAGTTTTTCTTTAATATACAGAACTAATAACTTTTTGTATGCTAATTTTGTACCCTTCAGCTTCGCTGAATTTTTTTATTAGTTCTGTTTTGATTGTTGGCATACTTAGGGTTTTCATACATAATATCATGTCATTAGCAAATAGTGATGATTTTGTTTCTTCTTCTCTTTTTAGGATGATGCTTACTTTTGGGGAGTCGAGAAGATGGTGACTGAGCAAGTCGGACTATGCAAGTCCCCTTGTGAGTGAGTATATGGAAAATTTTGTGTACGTGCTGGTGAGCGAGTGGCATGTGAATGGCTGATTGAGTGAGGGCTAGGGAGCTAGTGGCCAGGGCTCTCGTGGTGTAGCGGCTGGTGCCACAATGGCTGGGCTTGGACCCTACCAATTCCCAGGATACAGAAGCAGAGCGCCATTTTCTTTTCTTCTCTTTTCTTTTTTAAATCAACGAACCCTCCCTGGGAAGAAAATATTGGGAGAGGCTGTCTAAGTGGGGCTTGTCAGAGAGTGGTCAGGCCCCTGGTACAACAGCTGGTACTGCAGCTTCTCTACTTCATCCCTGGCTCTTCTCAGGTCACAGAAGCTAAGAGCAATTTTTTTTTTTAATGGACAGAAGTTTTCCTTTGAAAAAGCAGCAGGGAGAAACTATCGCCCCAGGCTCTTCTTCATCATTGAAGCAGGAGAGAGACTGTCGACTCCTGGCTTTGCCTCACCACTTCAGCACCTGGCAGGGCACTGGCAGCAGGGGCTTCAGAGGGAGTCCAGAGGCGAAGTCCCATGGAAGAGGATAAAAGAGGCACCTCACCACCATCTTGAAGGTGGAGCAGGAAAGATCTCCAACTTGCTCACCATGGAGCAACAGATCCGATCTCTGTGACTGGTGGATCAACTACACAGGGATTGATTGTGGCCCAGAGGGAATATCCTGACAGTACAAACTTCAGAGGGATCAGAGGAGTGCTGAGTTGCAGGTGCCCCACCTTCTACCCTGATCCAGCTGTGGGACAAAGGGTATGGCCAGAAAAGGATGAGGAAGAACTCCAAAGAGATCAGTGGTAAGTCCAGGGCTGACCCAAGCCCCCTCCTCCCCAGCAATCCTCTGAACAGCAGACTCACACTGCTGGGCCAGACCCACACAACTGGGCCACGACTGAAAGGGACAAACCCAGTCGGAGCCTGGACATCAGTCACATTGGAGAACTCCATTCCAGGATAGGCCTGGCCATGGCACCCCAGTGAAAGTACATACCTGGGGAGGGGACATTCTTGTACTTCCCCATGGGAGATCTTCCTGACCATATGAGAGTGGGAGGGGAGGACAGCAGCTCCACCCATCTCCACTGCCCCTCCTCCTTCCCTGCTTTGTTCCCTGAGGAGAGAGTGAAGGAGGTGGCTCTGCAGGAGAGACCTATTAGAGTAACAATTGCAGAGCCTGCCACAAGAGGGCAGCGTTTTGTTTGTTTTTGTTTTTTAAACTTTCAATTATTTATTTATTTTTTTTGAGTTGGAGTCTCACTCTGTCGCCCAGACTGGAGTGCAGTGGCCGCTTCCGGCCACCGCAGCCTCGACCTGCTGGACTCCGGCGATCCTTCCGCCTCAGCCTTCCAAGTAGCTGAAATTACAGGCGTGCGCTACCACGCCCGGCTGATTTTTTGATTTATTGTAGAGATGAGGTTTCGCTGCCCAGGCGGGTCTCAAACCCACGGTCTCAGGCAATCCACTCACCTCAGCCTCCCACAGGCGCGGTATTACAGGCTGAGCCACCGAGCCCGGCTCAATTATTTTTAATTAAAAAAATTTTTTTGACCTTTGTTAGTTCATCTATTTTTTTTTTTTTTTTTTTTGAGTTGGAGTCTCACTCGGTCGCCCAGACTGGAGTGCAGTGGCCGCTTCCGGTCACCGCAGCCTCGACCTGCTGGACTCCGGCGATCCTTCCGCCTCAGCCTCCCAAGTAGCCGGAATTACAGGCATACGCTACCATGCCCAGCTGATTTTTTGATTTATTGTAGAGATGAGGTCGCTCTGCCCAGGCGGGTCTCGAACCTGCGGGCTTAGGCAATCCACTCACCTCAGCCTCCCAAAAGCACCGGATTACAGGTTGAGCCACTGAGCCCGGCTAGTTCATCTATTTTTTAAAATATTTTTTCTTTGTGCATGAATGTGTATGTGAGGGTTTGATCTGCATTCCCCCAATTTTTTTCTTTTCTTTTTCTGTTTCTTTCTTCTTTTATTTGTCATTTTCTGTTTATGTGTGTATGTGAATGATTGAGTGTCCATCTTTCAATTTTGTTGTTGTCGACTTTTGCTCTTTTGTTCTGGGTTTTTTTATTTTCGTTTTTTATAATTTAAGGTGTGTGTCAATATATGTGTGAGGGTTCAACCTAAATTCCATCCCCACCCCCCCATCTTTCTGTTTCTCTTCTCTATTCACTTTTTGCTAGGCATGTGTGTGTGTATGTTTAGTTTCCTGTTGTTTTTTTTGTTGTTGTTTTTTGTTTTGTTTCACTTTTTTGTTATTCCAGTTTGTTTTGGGGTGTGTGTGTATGTGTTCAATTGCATTTGTGTTGGTTTTTGCTTTGCATCATCATACAGAGTAGTAGTTGGGAGTGCATCTCAGGGAATACATACTACAATAAGTGAACATTTTAATTTGCAAATAGTCTCTGATTCCTAGCACCCCATCCCCTACATTATTAACATTTTAAAAACTACAAGAGACAGCAAAGCTTCTCATTCACCATCCTGTTTCAAAATAGAACAAATCCAGAGCCCAGATCAGGACAGAATAGAGGACTGGCAAACATCAGAAGGGAAAGCCTCTCCCTTCTGACACTGAATAATGAAACTACAGAGAAAAACAAGAGATCTGTTACAAATGAGGAAACACCAAAGGAAAGCCTCAGGCAATTTCAAGTGTACCAAAGAAAAAACTCCTGAAAAATCAGAACTTGGTGCCCAAACAATGGAAGTCACCAATGACTGTCCCCAGAATACAACAGGGATTAGGGAATGGATGGAAAGAGTGAATAAGACTCAAGAAAGACAACATGCAACACTGAAAAAATGTGTAACAGAGATTTTGGCAATAAAAAATTTCATCCAGGAAATAAATAACAAGATGACAAGCATGGTAAGCAGAATTAATGTAACTGAAGAAAGAATCTCAGAACTTGAAGGCAAGAGCATGGAATTAATCTGATCTGTAAAAAAACATAGAAAGACTCAGAAAGAAAGAACAAGGTCTACAAGAGATGTGGTATTATATGAAGAGGCTGAACCTATGCCTGATTGGTATCCCAGGGGAAGAAAGGGAAATGGAGAACAATTTGGAGCAAGTAGGCAGGAGGTAATCCAAGAAAACTTTCCCCATCTCACCAGAGATGTGACCAGTCAAGCACAAGAGATACAGAGAACCCCTACAAGACATTAAATGAGAAGGCCAACCCCTAGAAATATAGTAATTTGCCTACACAAAGTAGGCATAAAAGAAAAAATTCTAAAGGCAGCAAGAGAGAAAGTTCAGATTACCTACTGGGGAAAACCAATCAGAATAGCAGCAGACCTATTGGCAGAAACACTACAAACAAGAAGGGACTGGGGCCCTATATTTAAAGTCCTTGAAGATAAACAATTTCAACCAAGAATTTCCTACCTAGCCAAGCTCAGCTTCATCAGTGATGGAGAATTAAAATCCTTGCCAGATATCCAATCCCTAGAGATTATGCAGTTTTCAGATCAGTTCTACAGGAGACACTTAAAAAGGTATTAAGCATAGAAGAAGAAGAAAAAAAAAAGAATGACCACACACTTCCCAAGAGAACAGCAGAGCACAAAATCAACAGAGAATATAGCACAAGAAGAAACTTGAAAGCACACACATACATTAACCCCAAAGCCAAAAGAAAACAAGCAAACAAAGAAAAAACTTTATAAGAACCTCAAGAGAGGGAGACACAATCACATTTCAATAATCAGCCTGAATGTGAATGGACTAAATGCACCACTGAAAAGACACAGGATGACAAACTGGATAAGAAACCATGACCCAATTATTTGCTGTATCCAAGAGACTCATCTCACCACAAGGTAAGCTCACAGACTCAAAGTTAAAGGATGGAAAATGAGTTTCCAGGCAAATGGATCACAAAAGAAGGCAGGAATTGCGATCTTAACATCACGCAAAACAATCTTTAAGTTATCAAAAATTTAAAAAGATGCAAAAGGACACGACATAATGATGAAAGGTTCAATCCATCAACAAGAAATATCCATCCTAAACATATATACACCCAACACAGGAGCACCAGCATTTATAAAGCAACTACTAAATAAACTAAGAAAAGATATTTACTCTAACATTATTTCTAGCAAGGGACTTCAATACCCCGCTGACAGCCCTAGATAGATCATTGAGGCAAAATATCAACAAGGAGATTCAGAACCTAAACTTGACACTTGAACAAATGGACTTAATAGATAGCTACAGATTATTCCACCCAACAACAACAGAATATACATTCTACTCATCACCACATGGAGCATACTCCAGGATCAATCACATCCTTGGTCATAAATCAAGCATAAACAAATTCCATAAGGTTGAAATCTTGCCATGCACATTCTCAGACCACAGTGGAATAAAAATAAATATCAACACCAAAAATATTTCCCAAAAGTCCACCAACACTAAGCAGCATGATGCTGAACAACTACTAGGTCAACACTGAAATCAAAGCAGAAATTAAGATTCCTGGAAACAATGAAAATAAAGAAACATCTTACCAAAACCTCTGGGATGCTCTAAAATCAGTTCTAAGAAGGGAATATATATCCCTACAAGCACACATCAAGAAAATGGAAAGATCACAAGTGGAGAGCCTAACAAATCACCTAAGGGAGTTGGAAAGAGATGACCACCAAAACCCCAACTTTAGCGGAAGAATTCAAATCACCAAAATAAGAGCCCAAATACATGACATAGAAGACAAAAATATCATAGAAAACATCAACAAAGCAAAAATTGGTTCTTTGAAAGAATTAACAAGATTGGTGGATCCCTAGCCAGAATGACTAAGAAAAGAGTGAAAAAGCCCAAATAAACACAATCAGAAATACAAAAGATCAAATCACAACTGACCCTGAAGAAATACAAAAGATTATCAGAGATTACTTTGTACACCTGTATGGAAACAAACTTGATAACCTAATGAAATGGAGGACTTTCTGACATCACACAACCTCCCCAGGTTGAATCAAGAAGACATTGAGACCCTAAATAGACCAATAACAATCCAGGAAATTGACTCTGTCATACGAAAACTACCTTAAAAAAAAGCACTGTACCAGGTGGCTTTCCAGCAGAATTCTACAAAACATACAAGGAGGAGCTGATAACAATCCTATTGAAACTATTCCAGCCAGGCTCGGTGGCTCAGCCTGTAATCCTGCGCCTTTGGGAGGCTGAGGTGAGTGGATTGCCTGAGCCCGCAGGTTCGAGACCCACCTGGGCAGCAAGACCTCATCTCTACAATAAATCAAAAATCAGCTGGGCGTGATAGCGCATGCCTGTAATTCCGGCTACTTGGAAGGCTGAGGCGGAAGGATTGCCGGAGCCCAGCAGGCTGAGGCTGCAGTGGCCGGGAGTGGCCACTGCACTCCAGTCTGGGTGACTGAGTGAGACTCTGACTCAAAAAACAAAACAAAACAAAAAAAGAAAGTATTCCAGCCAATTGAGAAAGATGGAATTCTCCCTAAATCATTTTACGAAGCTAACATCACACTGATACCAAAACTGGGTAAAGATCCAACAAAAAAAGAGAACTACAGGCCAAAATCCCTTTTGAACATTGATGCAAAAATCCTCAACAAGATTCTAGCAAATAGGATCCAAAAATACATCTCAAAAATCATCCACCATGACCAAGTAAGCTTCATCCCCAGGATGCAGGGCTGGTTCAACATTTACAAGACCATAAAAGTAATTAAATACATCAACAGATGTAAAATCAAAACCACGTGATAATTTCATTAGATGCAGAAAAATCTTTTGATGAAATCCAGTATCCCTTCTTGATAAAAACCCTCAAACACCTAGATATAGAAGGAACATACATCAAAATAGTAAGTGCCATCTATGATAAACCCACATATTGCTAAATGGACAGAAACTGGAAACACTTCCCCTGAAAACTAGACTAAGACAAGGCTGCCCACTCACACCCTTCTTGTTCAACACTGTGCTGGAAGTCCTAGCTCAGGCAATTAGACAAGAGAAGGAAATCAGGGATATCCAAATAGGAAAAGAGGAAGTCAAGTTATCCCTCTTTGCTGATGATATGATTCTATACCTTGAAAATCCAAGAGAATCTGCCAAAAACCTGCTTGCACTGATAAAGGACTTTGGCAAAGCCTCAGAGTACAAAATAAACATGCAAAAGACAGTTGCATTGCTATACACTAACAACAAGCAGGCAGAGACCCAAATTAAAAACACAATCCCATTCACAATAGCCCCACAAAAAAAGAAAGAAAGAAATGAAATACTTCGGCACCGTCCTAACCAGAGAAGTTAAAGACCTTTACAATTAGAACTATAAAACATTGCTCAAAGAAATCCAAGAAGACACGAAGGGAAAAATATTCCATGCTCATGGATAGGAAGAATCGACATCTTTAAAATGTCCATCCTACCAAAGGCAATCTACAGATTCAATGCAATATACCCAATAAGTTACCAACATCATTCTTTTCAGAACTTGAAGTGACAATACAAAATTTAATGTGGAAACATAAACGACCATGAGTAGCCAAAACAATTCTTAACAAAAGAATCAAAGCAGGAGGTATCACACATCCAGACTTCAAACTTTACTATAAGGCTACAGTAATCAAAACAGCCTGGTTTGGTACAAGAACAGGCACATAGACCAATGGAACAGGATAGAGATTTTGGAAGCAAAGCCTCAATGCCTCAACCAACTCCTCTTTCACAAACCTCCACCGCCAACCACTGGGAAGAGGAGAACCTATTCAGTAAATGGTGCTGGGAAAATTGGCTGACCACATGCAGAAGATTGAAGCAGGACCCCTACCTACCACCATACACAAAAATTAACTCTAGATGGATCAAAGACCTAAAAGTAAAACCTCAAACTATAAGAATCATGGACAATGCAGTAGACACCCTTATGGAAATTGGACCTGGCAACCAACAAATTCCTATTCGGAACCCTAAAGGCCAATACCTAAAGAAATAAGATAGATAAGTGGGACCTCATCAAACTAACAAACTTCCGCAAAGCAAAATAAATAATCAAGAGAGCAGGGAGACAGCCTACAGAATGAGAAAAAATATTTTCCAACTCTATATCTGACAAAGGCCTAACACCTAGGATCTACAAAGAACTCAAATGTACTGAAAGGAAAAAAACTAACAGCCCCATTAAAAAGTGGGCAAAAGACATGAATAGACACTTCTCAAAAGAAGATATTTGGGCAACAACAGACACATGAAAAAGTGCTCAGTCTCACTCATCATCAGAGAAATGCAAATCAAAACCATATTGAGATACCACCTAATCTCAGTAAGAATGGCCATCATTAATAAAACAAACAACAACAGATGATGGCGAGGATTTGGAGAAAAAGGAATGCTTCTACACTACTGGTGGAAATGCAAACTAGTGCAACCTCTTTGGAAGACAGTGTGGCGATTTCTGAAAGATCTAGAAATTGACCTTCCATATGACCCAGCAATTCCCCTACTGGGAACATACCCAAAGGAACTCAAATCATTCTGCAAAAAAGATACCTGCACATGTATGTTTGTTGCAGCTCTAGTCACAATAGCAAAAACATGGAACCAACCATGTTGCCCATTGAAGCTGGACTGGATTTAAAAAATGTAGTACATATATACAATGGAATATTATGTAGCCATAAAGAAAGACAAACATGGATTTTGCAGCAAATTGGATGGATCTGGAGTCGATCACACTCAGTGATCTATCACAGAAACAAAGAACAGAGTACCATATGTTCTCACTTATAAGTGGATCTTGAATAATTATAATACTATCAAAAAGAAATTGGAAAACTGGGAATCCCTAGTGGGAAACTGTCAAGGGAGGGGAGATGGGATTGGCAGTTGAAGGAAACTGCTAGGGTAGGGAGGGGCATACCTCATCAACATGGGTGCCTGCATAATCAATGTTTGTATATCTAACCCTGAATTGTACCCCACATTTTTATAATAAAAATAAAAAATAAAAAAATAATTTAAAAAAGAATGATGTTTATTTTTTTCCCTTGCCTAATTGGTCTAAGGCTTTCGATACTATGTTGAAGTACTTTGTTCAGTACTATGTTGAAGTGATATGAGTGGGCATTTTTGTCTTGTCCCTAGTCTTAGAAAAGTAGCTTTCAACTATTCTGTGTTAACAATGATATTTTCCATGGGTTTGTCACGTATGGTCTTAATTATGTTGAGGTAAATCCCTCTATATCTATATGTTAAGAGTTTTTATTCTGAAAGGATATTAAATTTTGTCAAATGCTTTTTCTGCATTTCTTGAGATGATCATATAATTTTTATCTTTTATTTTGTTAATGTAATGTATCACATTTATTGAGTTGCATATGTGAAACCATCTCTAAATCCCAGCTCTAAATTCACTTGCTCATAATAAATGATTTTTTAAAATGTGTTGTTGAATGCAGTTTGCTAATATTTTGTTGAAGATGCTTGCATCTATGTTGATCAGAGTTATTGTCTTGTAATTTTCTTTTCCTGTAGTGTCTTTGTCTGGCTTTGAGGTTAAGGTAATGTTGGCCTCATAAAATGAGTTTGAAGATACTCTATACATTTTGATTTTTTGAAATTATTTCAGAAGAATTCATGTTATTTTGTCTTTAAATATTTGGTATAATTCAGCAGTAAAGTCTTCTGGTCCCGGGCTTTTCTTTGATGGGGGATTTATTACTTATTCAATTTCCTTACTTGTTATTGATCTGTTCAGATTTTCTATGTCTTATAATTCAGGCTTTGTAGGTTGTATATATCTAGAAATTAATCCACATTTTCTAGATTATCCAATATGTTGGTGTATAACTGTTCAAAGTAGTTTCTAATAATTCTTTGTATCCCTGTGGTGTCAATTATCTCCTCTTATATTTCTTATCTTATTTACTTGTGTCTTATCTCTTTTATTTCTAGTTAGTCTAGATAAAGGTCTATCACTTTTGTTTGTCTTTTCAGAAAAACAACTCTTAATTTTGTTAGTTTTTTTCTAGTCTTTGTTTTATTTATTTCTGCTCTGAGCTTTGTTATTTTTTTCACACTGCTAAGGGCTTCTTCTTTTTTTTTTTTTTTTTTAGTTTCTTGAACTATCACAAATTATTTGAGTTTTTTAAACAGGTATTTATCACTATAAATTCTCCATTTAGTACTGCTTTTGCTGCAGCCTATAAGTTTGTGTATGTTTTGATTTAATTTTCTTTTGTCCTAAAGCATTTTGGTATGTTGTGATTCTCTTTTTATTTATCTCAAGGTTTTTTAATTTTTTAAAAAAATTTTCTGTTATTCATTGAGTTTTTTAAAAGTATGTTGTTTAATATCCACATATTTATTTATTTTAAATAATTTTTCCTGTTACTGTTCTCTAGCTTCATGCCATTATGATTCAAAGATTGCTTGATATCAAGATTTCAATTCTCTTATGTTTGTTAAGATGTTTTTGTAGACTAACATATAATCTATCCTAGAAAATATTCTATGTATACATGAAAGAATATGTATTCTGCTGCTAGATAGAATGTTATGTATATGTCTCTTTGGTCGATTTTGTCGAGACTGTAATTTAAGTTTAATGTTTGATTTTGTGTCTATACGGTCTGTCCATTGCTCAAAATGGGTTATTAAGGTCTCCATTATTATACTATTGCAGTCTGTCTCTCTCTTCAGATCATTTAATAATTGCTTTATGTATTTAAGAGCTCTAATGGTGTTGTACTTATATTTTGTACAATTATTTTGTCCTCTTGATGAACTCATCTCTGTATTATCATGTAATTATTTTCTTTGCTTTTTAATATTTTTCTCCTAAAATATGTTTTGTCTTAAATAAATATAAATACCCTTAATCTACTTTGATTTTTATATACATGAGATAACTATCTCCATTCCTTCACTTTTAGTCTTGTAGGTAACAAATAACTGGATCTTGCTTTTTGTTTTTCAATCCATTCAGCCACTTCATGTCTTTCTTGCTGGGAAGTTGTATTCATTTACATTCATGGGAATTATTGATAGATAAAGACTTGCTACTGCCATTTTGTAATTTTTTTTTTTTTTTTTTTTTTTGAGTTGGAGTCTCACTCTGTCGCCCAGACTGGAGTGCAGTGGCCGCTCCCGGTCACCGCAGCCTCTACCTGCTGGGCTACGGCGATCTTTCCGCCTCAATCTTCCAAGTAACTGGAACCACAGGCGTGCACTACCATGCCCAGCTAATTTTTTTGATTTATTATAGAGATGAGGTCTCGCCAAGTTGCCCAGGCAGGTGTCAAACCCACGGGTTTAGGCAATCCACTCACCTCAGCCTCCCAAGGTGCAGGATTACAGGCTGAGCCACCGAGCCCGACTGATAATTTTTTTTTTACTAATTATTTTGTAGTTCGTTTCTTTCTTCCTCCCTTGTCTTCCTTCGTGGTTTTATGGTGTTTTTGTGGTGGTATGCTTAGAATCTGTTCTTTTTTTAAGCAACTATTATTGATTTTCGCTTTTTGGTTACCATGCGAATTGCATAAAATGTTTTAACAGGCAATTTTCGCTGATAACTACTTAGCCTTACTTGCATATAAAACTCTACATTTTCACTCCCCTTAATGTTTTATGATTTTGTTGTC
This sequence comes from Carlito syrichta, assembly GCF_000164805.1. Lineage (NCBI taxonomy): Eukaryota > Metazoa > Chordata > Mammalia > Primates > Tarsiidae > Carlito > Carlito syrichta. The sequence continues at coordinate 48,881 of NW_007251453.1, read as the reverse complement.
AATATTTACATTGTTTTGTAATTTATTTCCCTTAACAATTTATTGTTGCTGCAGTTGTTCTTAATAGTTTCATTTTTAATCCTCATAGTAGAGATATCTTTGCTTTTCACACTGCCCTTAAAGTATCAGAGGATTCTAACTATGACTATGTATTATTTATATCAGTGAGTTCTTTATTTTATATAAATGCTTGTTGTTAGTAACATTTTATTTCAGTTTAATAATTATTTTTAGCAATTCTGGTGACGTAACCACAATGGTGATCAACACCCTTAGCCTTTGTTTGTCTGCAAATGTTTTACTCTCTCCCTCATTTCTAGAGGATAGCTTTGCAGGTAAATCATTCTCGATTGACAGGTTTTTTCTCTTCAGCTCCTTAAATATATCATCTCCATCTTTCCTGGTCTGCAGGGTTTCTGATGAGAAATCCCCTGGAAGTCATATTGAACCTCCCTTGAAAGTGATATATTTTTAAATCTCTTACTGCTTTCAGTATTTTCTCTGTCTTTAGCTTTTCATAATTTTCCTAGATTGTGTCTTGGTGAACTACACTTTGGTTGAATTTGTTTGGTTTTCTCTGAGCTTCTTATACCTGCATGATATTTTCGTATTTCAGACTTGGGAAATTTTCAGTCATTGTTTTGTTAAATATACTTTCTGGGAATTTTTCTCTTTTTGAAACTTCTGTTATGCAACAGTTATACTGCTTGGTGATCCTGTAAACTTTATTCATTTTTTTCCAATCATTTTTCTTTTTGTTTTTCTAATTTAATAATATCAAATATCTTATTTTTTAGCTCATTGATTTTTTTATTCTGCTTGATCAAGTCTGTCTTTGTAATTTCCTATTGTCTTTTTCAACTTGATGGTTGTATTTTTATCACTAGAATGTCTAATTTCTAATTATTTTCACTTATTTGTAAAACTTATTTTGTTCTGAAATTGTATTCCAATTTTATTTAATTTTATATTCAGATTTTCTGTGGCTCAGCCTGTAATCCCACACCTTTAGGAGGCTGAAGTGAGTGGATAGCCTGAACCCGTGGGTTCGAGACCCGCCTGGGCAGGCGAGACCTCATCTCTACAATAAATAAAAAATTAGCTGGGTGTGGTAGCGCGCGCCTGTAGTTCCGGCTACTCGGAAGGCTGAGGCGGAAGAATCACCGGGGCCCAGCAGGTCGAGGTTGCGGTGGCTGGGAGCCGGCACTGCACTCCAGTCTGGGTGTACAGAGTGAGACTCCAACTCAAAAAATAAATAAATAAATAAATAAACTTCTTTAAAATGATTATTCTGAATAATTTTTCAGTCATTTCATAGATCTCCATTTTTTTCTCAGTCTATCATCAGAGCTTTATTGGTATCTTTTGGTGATGTCATAGTTCCACAATTTTTCATAAATCTTTGACACTCTTATTTATTTATTTATTTATTTATTTATTCATTTATTTAGAGTTGGAGTCTCACTCAGTCACCCAGTCTAGAGTGCAGTGGCCGCTCCTGGCCACCGCAGCCTCAACCTGCTGGGCTCTGGTGATCCTTCCGCCTCAGCCTTCCAAGTAGTTGGAACTAAAGGCACGTGCCACCATACCCGGCTAATTTTTTTGATTTATTGTAGAGATGAGGTCTCACCAAGTTGCCCAGGTGGGTCTCGAACCTGCAGGCTCAGGCAATTCACTCACCTCGCTCTCCCAACGCGCAGGGTTACAGACTGAGCCGCCGAGCCTGGCCAATGTTTGACATTCTTATGTCCATACATTGACATTTATACATCTGCGATGATGGTTAATTCTTCCAGTCTTCCTCAGATATTCTTTGGTAGTGATAGATCTCTGTTACTTAGTCTGTCATGGTGTTCTGAATGAGCTTGCCAGCAGCAACTATAGACAGGTAGACCTTAATTTCAAGTTCTCTAGATGGGTTGTCATTTCCTAAGCTCTGAAGTCAAATGACACTGCTTGCTGTGATCCTTGGTTCAATGAGATTACTCCCTGGCCTCTGTCATTGGGCAAAGCTGCTGGCTGGGCTCTGCAATTGCCTTTGCTTTGTTTTATTCAAAACCTCCAATTAGGCAGTTTTTCAATTATCATCCCTGGTAGCGTAGTGATGTTGTTTGGCATCTGTAGTTGGACAGCGCTATGTACTGGTCTCCCAGATTTGGTGAGGTCTCTGGAATTGGTCCTTTACCACACGGAGTTAGCGGAACCAGAGGTTATATTCTAAAAATTTGTGTGTACCTAGGCTTGCCTTCCAGCCTAGGCTAGGCTTAAGCAGAGTATCAAGGATTGGTAAAGTTTCAATTCAGTTTCAACTAGGGATAGGTGGGACAGATGCTCCCTCTGAATAATCACTGACCTGAAATTGCCTCTAGACCTAGAAAAGAAATTTAAGCATTGATTTTCTCAGTTCTGTGGTTTCAGGGAAAGTCTCAGCTTCACTCCCAAGTTCTGGAATATTCACAAATATATTATTGGTTGTGGATAATTGCCAGTTGGATTTCTATGGGGGAGAGGGCAGTGGAGCTGGAAAACTCCTATTATCTAACCTTTTGCCATTACTCCTTGGCCCTTTTATTTAAATACAGTGTGCTTTGCCATCTCCTACTTTCATTAGTAATAACGTATGTGTAGGTAAGTGTGCTATGAATGTGTAGCTTACATTTGTAAAATAATTATCAAGCATTAAGTTTAAAACAACCTGAAGGCATGACATATAAAGAAATGCTTTTAATTACCCTAGTCCAATTATCAATTTTTTTGGATAAGTAGCAAAACATCACTCAAATTTGTATCAAAGTTCTTCAGAAAATGACACTATTCGTTTATCTACATCATTAAATATTCCAAGAGTCATGTAGATGGACTGAAGTCATCAAAAATTATAGGCTCTCCGGCCCTCCCTAAGACATAGCTTTAAATTATGTCTTTAGTAACTCTAAATAGTGAACTAAGAATTTTCCAATAGCTAAACATAAGACTTTAGTCATCTTTGCTTATTCTTCTCTCCTAACTTAACATTTTATCAGCAATCACATTTATCTTTTTCTACTTTCAGCAGGCTTTTATTTTGCTTTGCTTTGTCTTATTCAAGATTTTTTTTCTCTCTATCTCTACATTTAATGCTACAGTTATTAGCTTCCTCACATATAGTTGGCTTACTGAAGTAATTGCCAACTATTGCTTTCATTTTTGCCATCATATCAGCTAATTTTCTTAAACATATTACTAACCATTTCATTGTGTAATTTACTAGTTATATATTTCATAGTCAGTTTTTGAAAATTCTGCGTGTTCTGGCACCACACACCTTTTCAGCATGGTGATTGGCTACACCTTAACAGTATTCATGAAATCGATACAAACTGGAGTAAATGTATTTTGCTAATGTCTCAGATTTTCTAGTTTTTGGATTTGTGCTCACATAGATATGTATTTTGTTTATGAAATGCCTTTCCTCTCTCACGTTTGCCTATCAAAATCTTACTCCTTCAAAAAGTAATTCAAATTTATTTCTTTCATAATGAACACTTGTGTTTTGACAATGCACTTTTAATTCAGCCTTGTATTTAGTTATAAGAGTTTATATTTCCCTTAAGCTTTTAAATAAACCTGATTATGCTTATGTATACACACATTCAGAAAAACAAGCATGGAATCAGGAAAATAAAACTTCCCAAACAACAATTATTTATTTGAATGTCATTTATGTAACATATACTTTCAAACTCAAAACTTTTCATGCTTTCAGAGAAAGGCTTTGAAAATAGAAAATGTGGGTTATATTTATTTTGTAATACTATCTTTTGCCCATTAGAGTACAGAAATACATTACTGGAAGCATAATAAGAAATGACTGGAAATAAATTATGGAATATTCTTGTCTCCTAAAAGTAGTTGGTAGAAAAAAAATCTGTCTTCAGAAAACACAAAAATCCCCATCTACTGAGTAGGAGCAACATTATCCTATACCATTTTGAAAATATTATTGCCAATTTCCTTGCATATTTCTAAATGTAACAATTAGAAGACTCAATAAAACCACTGTAATTTATGATGGAATAAAAGCTAGTCTTTTTTCTATAATTGTACTGCTATATTTTTTCAGATAAAGAGAAAATTTATGTATTAAACAAAGACATTTAGTTTATTGTCTTAAACTATGATGCATATTTTCTCCATTTATATATTAACTTTTAGTATTAGTTACATTAAAATATTTAGACATTGCATTATTTACAAACATACATAGCCCCTAATAAAAGCTGGGTTTTTACATTAAAAGTTAGACCATAGAAGACTTAGACAATTGTTGGCAACAGAGTAATAGAATAGAGGAATTATGGCTAGTACAAAGTATCTAACTATAGCACTTTTATTTCTTTTCTTTTCTTTTTTTTTTTTGAGTCTCACTCTGTTGCTCAGACGGGAGTGCAGTGGCCATTCCTGGCCACCGCAGCCTCGACCTGCTGGGCTCCGGCGATCCTTCCACCTCAGCCTTCTGAGTAGCTGTAATTACAGGCACGCGCTACCACGCCCGGCTGATTTTTTTTGTTTTGTTTTATTGTAGAGATGAGGTCTCGCTGCCCAGGCGGGACTCGAACCCATGGGCTCAGGCAATCCACTCACCTCGGCCTCCCAAAAGCGTGGGATTACAGGCTGAGCCACTGAGCCCGGCTCACTTTTTTTATTTCTATTATTCTTATCTTCGTGTAAACACATTTGGTAAGCAATCAACATCATCTTTCTCATCTCTGAATATTACTTTTCAAAATGCATGTTTTATTTCTTCTACTTGAGTATTTTCTTGCTACATCTGAATATTGAAAGTTTTCTCCATCCTGCACAATATCTTTCTTCCATTATCCTCAGTCAAAATACACACACACACACACACACACACACACACACACACACACACACACACACACACATTTATTCTGAAAATTTCCTGCACAATATTGTTATTAGTCAAAAAACTCACTCTCTAACAAAATAATAGGACTCTGATATTAGTGCCATATCCATTGGTCTTATAATGTAATTCATTAAACAGAAGTCATACCCATACATATAAATAAAAGTCTTCCTCCATATACATAAGTGAGAGATAGTCCAAGAAGATTCAAGTGCAAAGTTATCCAGGTGATTCAGCTTTATGAAACTGGAAGGCTGTCATATAAAATGTTGTGTATGCTTAAAATCAATGAATCAATTGTCTCCCGCCTGTAATCCCAACACTTTGGAAAACTGAGATGAGAGAATTGCTTGAACCCAGGAGTTTGAGACCAGCTAGTGAGAACTTGTCTCTACAAAAATGAAATAAAGTAATAAAATCAATGAACAATATTTCTCACTACTATATCAGTTATCACAATTGTAGAACATTTTTTTTCTCAATTCCCTGGTATTTTCTTATTTAGAGATTTTACCTCAAAAGAAAAAAAAATGTTTCTATGTGGCAAACAACAGTGGTTTTATTGAATTGAGTGTTAATATTGCAATTTGGCCAATTTACATGTCTGATTCATATATATGTATATGTGTATATATAATACATATATGTATATATTTAAGTAGGCTTTGGTGAATATTTGGGTGAACAGTTCTGCCTAGTAAAGGGAAACAGAGCCGCTGATACTAAATTGACCTGGTGTAACCATATTCTGGCAGGACCTACAAATGATTAGAAACCTTAGAAATGGAAGTAAGGATAATGAATAAAGGGGAAAAAAAAGACAGGTAGCAGAAGCCAAGAGCTGTTTCTTACTTACAAGAGACAAAAGGTTATTGGATGAATTTGTAGGAATGGAGGCATAGATACTATTGATAGCCCTGAGACCAGCTGCACAGTCCACATATATGTAAAGTAGCTAATTTTATAATTTAGCTGAAAGAAGGCAGAACACAGAAACACGATTTGGTGAGTTTAAGGGAAAAGACCAGCAAATCAAGTGGATACCGTAATTAATGAGATTTGAGTTGTCTCATCCAAGTAAAGTTTTATGTTTTGGGTTATATTGTGGATAGCTGCACTGTGATAGAAAAGACATTTATTTGAGAAACAGAAATACACATATGGATATACACATATGGGATAGTCAACGACTGTCCTCCAAGAAGATATTTAAAGGATCTGAGCATATACTGTACCCAATTTCTATATTGGGACCGTAGCATTGTTTGAGTTTTCGTGAGAATTGGGCCTCGTTTCCCAGGATATCTAGAAGTGCTAGACATTTGCTTTCCACAAGCAAGCGTGGCTATAGCTTTATAGTCGTCACTCACCTAGGCTGGACCAATGGAATGATCTCACCTGGGATGTATAATCTAATTTGAGTTACACAAGTCTTCTGAATTTTTGTTGATAATTTATTACTGTGTGCTATGATCTGAATGTTTGTGTTCCTTCAAAATCCATATGTTGAAACCTAACCCCCAATGTGATGGTATTAGGAAGTGAGGCCTGCAGGGGTGATTAGTTCAGGAGGGTGGATCCCTCATGATTGGAATCAGTGCCCTTATAAAAGAGACCCAAAATATCTATCTTGCCCCTCTACCATGTGAAGACACAATGAGAAGTCACCACCTATAAACCAGGAAAAAGTTCTTAACAGACACTGAATCTGTCAGCACCTGGTTTTTTCAGCCTCTAGGACAGTGAGAAATAAATTTCTGTTGTTTATAAGTGACCCAATTTATGGTATCTTGTTATCGCTGCCTGAATGATCTAAGACACTATGGCGACGGCAGCCCATGTTTCCAGCAGTTGTTTCAACACTTTTATCTAATGTTCAATGGTGCGGCACCACCATGATTAAGCACTTCTTGTGGCTATGTTTCCGGAGGCACATCTATCCTGGATTTCTGTCCTGTTATCAATCTCTTTCGGTGCCTATGCAGCCATTTTCAAAGATATTCCCTTGTTATGTTTTAAGATACATAAATACATATATGTGAATTCTGAAATATGTGTGTGTATATATTATATATAACCTTTTGGAATCCAAAATGTGTTTTAAAGGCGAGGCAGGTAATGCCAAAAATTATTAAGCTAGTACACAATTAGACTAGGTGATTTGAAATACATTCAAGCATTACACTATTATAGCTGGGAAATTAACTCAGCCTCTTTCCTGTCTGTAAAATACTCTATCTTATGAGATCTCTGGAATTCCTTCTCTATTTAATGCACTGTTTGGTTAAATAGTTGAGTTTAAACCAGTCATGGTGGCTCACACCTATAATCCCAGTGCTATGGGAAGTTGAGGCATGAGAATTGCTTGAGGCCAGGAGTTTCAGACTAGCTTGGGCAACATAGTGAGGTCCTGTCTCTATAAAAAGTTAAAAAGAAAGTTGAGTTTAAAGCAATTTTCTATTAATTTTGATTCTTAGATGAAATAGTGAATGTAAATAGATATTCTTTTGATAAAAGATGAATTTATTAGCAGTAAAGTTATTCAAATTTCTAATTTAAATGATTGCTTTCTATCTGAATAGTTTATTTTTATACATTGAATATTAAACTGACAGTAGTTAATGTCATTTATTCAGGGGGAAAGAATCTTTACTGGCAATGTTGAGAAACTAACTTTCTTGAAATGTATCTGGAAATCTTCCCAGAATTTAGAATACATTATCCAGCCAAGACTCTAGAATATGTGTTTTGTTCATGCTGCCATTGCTATATTCAAAAGTAAATTAATGTACTTCATCTGCTGTGTTACAAAAGGCAAGTGATATATATGTAATTATAAAATTTAAACTTATGTTTAACTTAAGTCAAGGTAAGATGTTGAAAAGTGCTATGCTTTATTGCAGAAAATTAAGGGCATAGAATGAGGAAGATAAATGTAGGTGTTGCCCATTTATCCTGTTTAAAGATAAGCTTTACAGTTATAGATATGTTAAGAAGATTAAGTTTTCTCAGCAAAGTGGCTAGATAGGTCGACTTAGATTGATAATATCTATTTCAGAAGCAAGCTGTCTTGAAGTGATTAATGGTTGATTTGAAAGCTAGGTAGAAAAGCTGAAGATGATTTGTCTTTTGGCAATAGAAGGGACCAATTTATTAGGGATAAATATTTATTTAACTAAGTGTTCTTGAGTTGTATTTTTATTCTTTAAAATTCCAGAGGTCGAAGCCTTCACTTTGGTATGCTTCATAGTATAATTAAGTTGTATAGCTGGGCCACAGGTTGTTTTAAATACTTTAAAAGTCTGTATGTTTTAGCCAGGCAGGGTTACTCATGCCTGTAATCCTAGCACTTTAGTAGGCAGAGGCAAGAAGTTTGCCTGATGGCCATGGGGTTCAGACCAGCTTGGGGAACATGACAAGACCTATTCTCTACAATAAATAGAAAAAAAATAGCCTGATGTGGTGGCACCTGCCTGTAGTTCCAGCTACTTGGAAGTCTGAGATGGAAGCATCACCTGAGCCCAGCAGGTTAAGGCTGTGGTGGCAGTGAGCATGCCACTGCACTCCAGTCTAGACAACAGAGTGAAACTCCAACTCAAATAAAAAAAAAATCTGTGTACTTTAAAACAGATAATTCTATAAATTGAGGATTGTGATGGACTGAGTTTTGTCCCTCAAGATTAATATTCTGAAGCCCTAACTAACACCCAGAACCTCAGAATATCATTGTTTGTGGGGATAGGGTCTTTAAATAGGTAGAGATAAATTAAGGACATTAGGGTTGTCCAATCTAATCTGACTAGTGTCTTTATGAAAACAGAAAACACAGAAAGGAAAGCTGATGTATATACAGAGGGAGAAGGTGATCATTTACAAGCCAAAGAGAGGTCTTAGAAGAAACCAACTCAACTGACACAGTTATTGTGGACTTCTAGCCTCCAGAACTGTGGGGGAAAAAAAGTACATCTCATTGTTAGAGGCACTCAGTCTGTAGTGTAGTTTGCCCTTTGTATTCGATGGATTCCACATCCATGGATTCAACCAATCCTGGCTTAAGAATATTTGGAAAAAATATATTTTGCAAAGTTCCAAAAAGTAGAACTTGGCTGGGGATGGTGGCTCAAGCCTATAATCTCGGCACTTTGGGAGGCTGAGGTGAGAGAATTGCCTGAGCCCACGGGTTTGAGACCAGCCTGGGCAACATGGTGAGACCTCATCCCTACAATAAATAAAAAAATTAGCTGGGCATGGTAATGTGTGCCGATAGTTATGGCTACTTGGAAGGCTGAGGTGGAAGGATCACCAGAGCCCAGCAGGTCAAGGCTGTGGTGGCCATGAGTGTGCAACTGCACTCCAGCCTGGGCAACAGAGTGTGACTCCAACTCAAAAAAAAAAAGTTGAACTTGAATTTGCTACATGCTGAGTACAGCATTGAATCACACAAAAGAAGTGATGTGTAGTCGTTTTATTATGTATTATAAGTAATCTAGGGATTATTTAATGTATACAGGAGGATGTGTGTAGGTTATATGCAAATACTACATGATTTTATGGCAGAGATTTGAGTATCTGCAGGCATTCTACAACCAGACCCTCCCAGATACTGAGAGATGACTGGACTTTGTGATGGCAGCCCTGACAAAGCAATGCAGGGACAAAGAACACCAACGTTCCAGCTTCTGTTGTCCACTAACTACTTGGTTTACCTTAGGTAATTAATGAGCCTCAGCTTCCTCATCTGTAAATTCTGACAAATTTTGATCGCATTGTCTACATTTTTTAGCTCAGTGATGAGAGTGAATCAAGATTGCAAAATGTTTAAAATATGTATTTACACTTACATTTTTATATTTAGATGAATATTATTTCACTGTGAATTAAAGATAAAAATATATTGCAATAGAGAAGCAAGCAGAATGTACATTATCTGGGCATAGACTTTTCTGAAAATCAAATTTTAAAAAGTAGTTTAACCATGCATACTATGAAAATCAACAGATAGAGTGTTGGAAGCCGGCCACGGAGGCCCACTGAGCGTTAGGGATCAGGAAGGGCCGTTGACCCCGAGACCACTAGGATGCGTTCGGGAGCTATTGACCCCATTTCCTCCCCCTTTCTACTCAGCACTAACCAGATTAAGCTCCTGTGAGCTCAAAACATAAAAACTCTGAGACCGGGACGAACACAAGCTAGCTTTAGAAGCTCATTGCTCCCATTCTTCTGCAAACTGCAGTTTTGGCTTTCACACAACTTATAATTCAAACTCGTGTCACATCTAAGAGCCTTAGTATTGGTCACGGGCTTCTGGGTCATGATTTTAGGAATTATTAAAGATATAAATTGTAGAATATAGTTTTAGAAGACAGCCATTTTGTTGAAAGAATGTGGCTGAGTTACTTGCAGGTAGCCCACTGTGAACTTTGAACTGGGCCACATTCCAAACATTCTGGGATGGGCCACTTTCGTTTGTAAAGTAAATACTTAAGCTTCTATAGAATTGTTTAACTTGGCATAAATCAATCAGCTTAGGATGAAAAAGGTTTATAGAATATGTCAGTCACAGATTAGGTTATCCTTTGTTATGGGATTTTAAGATTATCATATGAAAAGGGTTTAAAGGCAATCATTGATTAAGTTTTCATGGATTAAGGTTTCTGGTGGGTGGGGGACGCCCTTCCCACATCTGACTTTGTGTATAAAAGACCCGTTGTAATTCCCAATAAAACACACATCGCTTCTGCACTAGACTGGTGTCCAGTCTCTTCCTTTCTCTCTCTTCTTCTCCCCAGTTGCCAACACCGTCTCCACCTTTGGGGTACCCTGAACCCAGCTGGAGTTGGTCCCCAGCAATAGAGAAGTCAAAATATGAGAAAATATGCTAATCTAAGATTTCTTCACATGATGGTAAGTCTAAATCAATTGTTATAATGTAGAAAGGCATAAATTTTATTTATATTAAATGTTTGATATAAAAATGCTTTATCAAATTATTAAAAATAGAAGACATGATGTAGTCATAGAAATGTAACATCCTGTAATTAAGATTCTACATAATTTTATCAACACTTTTGTTTTGGGGATGGACTATTAGGGAGGAATAATCTCATATCTCCATCTTGCTTTGTCTTGTTTTTTCTGGCAAGTTTTGCTATCAATTTTTAACTCCTTTCTAGGTACAGTGGCTTGCATTTATAATTCCAGCATTTTTGGAGCCTGAGGCAGGAGGATAACTTGAAGCCGAGAACTGGAAATCACCCTGGGCAACATAGCGAGGCCCTATTTCCAAAAAAAAAAAAAAGAGTTCCTATAGAGTCACACTCTACACTACATTTAGACAAGGCAAGGGGAAGCAGACCTGTCACACGGTGAGAGCAGGAGCAAGAGAGAGAGCGAAGAAGGTCCCAGGCTCTTTTAAACAACCAACTTTTGTGTGAATTAACAGAGCAAGAACTCACTCATTGGCTTAAAATGGGCACCAAGCTATTCAGGAAGGATCTATTCCATGATCCAATCACCTCTCACTAGACCCCACCTCCAACACTGGGGATCACATTTCAACATGAGACTTGGAGGGGACAGCTATTCAAACTATGTCAAAAATCAACCAAAAAACAAAAGTAAGTAAATATTTACAATCATACATGCTATTTAACTATTTTTTTGTTATTGTTGCATTTTTCTCTTCTTTACAAACATCTTAAAGAGATAACTCTATTCACCATTTTCCAAGACCGTATAGAAAACTAGCAAATGTAGTAAAAGATAATCCACAGGATAAAATAAACAAATAAAAGCAACTAATACAAACACAAGTCATCTCAAATTTATTAAATATCAAGAAACATGCATGGAAACATTGATTAGATAGAAATGTTCCCTTTAAGATTTTTAGAATCAAAATATATAATAGTGAACAGGTACAAGAACACTGGGGTAGTGGATTCAATTTTAGCAGGAATGCAAATTTATGTGACTTATAGGAGAGCAGTTTGGAGATCTTTCTTAAACTTATAAGGGCACAACCTTTGCCCAGCAATTACATGTTATACATTACATATATCCTGCACTAATTCTAGTATGAAGATCAACGCACAATGATATTCACTAAAATTTTAATAGTCAAAACCAAATGATGTCTGAAAATATTATACATATATCAATAAATATATTCAATATCTGAGTAATTTCACGAAATGCAGCAATTAACAAAAGTAAAGCAAAACTCCTCGCTTTAACTTGGAATTTTTGAAAATTGTTGTCAAATTATAGAGTCCAAGTGCAGAACAATATGCAGAGTAACCCTTTGTATGAAAAATATTTAGTGCATGTGAATGTGTGTTTGTGTGCATGTATGAGAGACAGGTGAGGGAGAGAGAGAGAAGGAAAGAGAGAGACAGAAAGTTAAGAGAAATACTTTTTGCCAGTGAGCATGAAAAGTATCTGGGACTCTACATGTATTTAAGTTTACATCTTTAAAATTGCACAGGAGTGAAATGTAAAGCTATCATTATTATTAAATTATAAATGCATTGTTCAGGTTTTTAAAAATTAGCAGTATTACCTTTTTAATTAAACATTAAGATTATTTTGAAAAGCAAAATGTTTAAATATAGGAGCAAAATAGTCACTTTAACAAAATCACTAACATATAATAGCATTTGAAATACACTAAAATACAATGCACATTCTGTTGCTTGTGAAAGAAAATAAAAACCTCAAGATACTTTTGGGAATAAATGAAAGAAATAAAAACTCTTCAAACCAGATTAAACAAGAGGAAAGTTATTGAAATGATTCTTGGACAGCTCACAAAGGTGAAAACCATTTAATAGCCATGTTTTGGGAAACACGTTTCTGGGAAATTCAGGAACTGGAATCAGAAGAACTTTCTTCTTTTCTACCATGTGGCAATATCATTCTCTTAAATAAATTTTCCCTATGATGTTATACATAATGAATAGCAGCTTTTAGTAAGAGTCCATTAAAAAAATACAAAATTATATTATCTCTAGTATATTATGTTTTTATAAGACCTCAAAAACTTCCTGAGAATGTTCTTTGGCTCTGCTGTCTCATATGCCTCTTTCCTTGAACTCTTCACTCTGACACCTAGGAGTTGTCAGTTATTGAAGACATGATGTGTGTGACATTGGTTATACCAGGTCTGACAATTAAGTTCACAAACTCTATCTAGAAAAAGTGCTACATACCTCATTGCTGAATATCACTACAGTCAGCTTTGAAGTACCCCCTTGGGAAGTTATGCTCCGATGCCAGCACCTATTTCACCCAGCAAAGTAATTTTGGAACTCTTTATCTGGAATGACCATCAGAGCTATCGTTGTATTACCCTTGATGTCCTGAATGTCATCAAAATGTCTTCCTTTCAATATTCCTTTTATCTTCAGGTAAAGTCAAAGTCACTAATGTCCAGACCAGGTGAGTAGGGAGGTGTTTTAATATAGATATTTGTTTAATGGCTAAAAACTCCCTCAGAGACAGTGCTGTGTGAGTTAGTGCATGGTCACGATGCAAGAGCTGCTTCGGGGCCATTTTTGCACACACTTTTCTCATGCCAAGATTTTTCAGTTAAGATTTGCCTAACTTTCTCTATCAATGTGTATTTGGTCTGCTATGCTTTTCATGGTCAGCAGACAATTTTGATGCACAATTCAACAAAGTTTTGCAATGCTTTTATCAGTTCTACTCATCACTGGCCCTCCTGACCTCTCTTTATCAGTGATGCTTTCTCTCCTCTTAGAAAAATGTTTATTTTGTTTGTATACTATTGTTTTTTTCATAACATTATTCCCATAAATTTGTACTAACATGCCCCTGATTTCACTTCCACTCTTACCAAGTTTGACCAGAAACTTCATTTCAAGCTCTTACATTCTCATGACTGCACACAAAGACAAGCAACAACAATAATGAATGCCAATCAGCAAGACACTGCCACCTGTCAACACAAACACAGCTATGAGACACTGATATACGAAGTTTATGAAGCCTTATCAAGTTGTCTGTACAGTGCTGCCAACTAAACTTACAGTGGCAAGTTCATTAACTTTATGGTCAGATCTTGTATGCCCACCTCTGGCTAGTACAGTCAGTGCTCTAAAAACAAATGGTGGCATTAGTTGTGCCACTTATTTAAATGACATACACACTGATTTTCCTATCTTACTGTTCCCCAAATGTCCCTCCTACCATTATGTAACTGTTAATTATCAGTCATAATTAAACATACAATGTCCCAGCAGTTGAAGTCAGCTTGTGGTCAGGCTCAGAGTCCTATCTTTGCCACAGGAAGAAAGAGCCTCTCTTAGTGAAGAAATGTGATAGTAGCTATAATGATGACAGATCTTATTACCCTTTCTTCTGGGTTGAAACTGTATCTTCCACCCAAATGTACATGCCTGAGCCCTGACATATGTGTCCGTGGTTCCTTGGAATATGACCTTATTTGGAGATTGGGTTGTTGCAGGTGTACTTAGTTAAGGTTAAGATATATTGGCATAAGATTGACTCTAATCCAGTGTAAATGGCATTCTTATATAAGAGAAAATTTGGAGATGGCACACACAGGATGAATGCCATGTGAAGACGAAGGTAGAGATTGGAATGATGCTTCGATAAGCCAAGAAAAAATCACCAGTAATTCACCAGAAGCTGGGGGAGATGCATGAGACACATTCTCCTTCAAAAAGAGTCAACCATGAAAGCACCTTAGTGTCAGACTTCTAACATCTGGAATTTCTAGTAACAAATTTCTGTTCTGTAAGTGACTCAGATTGTGGTACTTTTTTTCAGCAGCCCTAAAATGTTGACATATTCCTAACTCTATTTTATCTGGAAAACGTTACAACTTATTCCCATAGGTTGTGTAGTTCCTCAGAGAGGCCACATTCCAGAATGCTTGAGTGCCCCGGTCTTGCAGGTTGTGGTATGTGACTAAGATGCTGTTGTTTTTGCTTCTCTCCCTGTTTTTGTCTACTCATTGCTGCTGCAATTCAATTGATATGTGTGTGTATAAAAATGATATATAAGTATAAAAGGGAAAGAGTATAGTTATTTCTAGGAAAACTAGGTTAAATGCTTTAAACATACTAGATATGACTAGACTCACACACTAAGATGCCTTTGAATTATGTGTGTGGAAAAGTTAGCTAAAATACAATAGTAAAAACAAAAAAGTGTCTAAAAGTAATCTGAAAACAAGTAATAATGTGTTTAAATTTATATTCCACCTTGAATAAATTACAAATTTTAGATAATACACTTTAGATTTGGTTGATAAAAAAATTGATGCAAGCCGGGCTCGGTGGCTCAGCCTGTAATCCTGCACCTTAGGGAGGCTGAGGTGAGTGGATTGCCTGAGCCCGCGGGTTCGAGACCCGCCTGGGCAGTGAAACCTCATCTCTACAATAAATCAAAAATCAGCTGGGCATGGTAGCGCATGCCTGTAATTCTGGCTACTTGGAAGGCTGAGGTGGAAGGATCGCCGGAGCCCAGCAGGTCGAGGCTGCGGTGGCCGGGAGCTGCCACTGCACTCCAGTCTGAGTGACAGAGTGAGACTCCAGTTCAAAAAAAAAAAATTGATGCAGAAATCTTGTCAGCTGGCTCATACTCAAATAGCACTTTTAGGCTAAAATAAAATATTAAGGACATACACATACCCTTTTTAATAACTAATCTTTTCAACCATTTTTTGATTATGGTCTTAATCAGGTTGGAACAAAAACCATCTCACTGTTCTTCTCTGTCTGTCCAGCTGTCCTGGATCTGTCCTGGGATGGGCCAACTTGGGCTCAAATGTGTTTCACTTTAACAGGACCTTACTTAATAACTAGCCAGTACATAGTTGATAGATTTTTGATGGGCCACCTAAAAGAATATTGTTTTTGTAAATCCATGCCTGGGGTTCTAAGGACTAATATGTTATAACTTAATCACATTGCTTTTGCATGGTCAAAATAGTTCTTTACCAACCCAGAATACATGACTCCTCAGAACATTGCTTTCTTGTCCCCATTGACATATTCTAGGGCACACCATCTGCAGTGTGTCTGCTCTATGGATAGTTTTTATCAGTTAGGACCCTTGAATGTTAAATGTATACAACTCAAACTGACTGCAAAAGGAAATTAACTAGGAAGATTCTAGTGCTAATCATTGAAAGGAATAACTAAAGCATTCAGCTGTAGGAAAGATAGGAAAAAAACCTCTCAAGCAACTGCCAACACAGTAAACCATGGCATGACCTCAGCCAGCACTCTGTCTCTCATCTTTGCCTCTCTTTGATGTTTGGATTTGGATGGATTTTCTGTAGTAAAAAATTATTGCTTTCCAGGCTAATTGATCAGCACCACATAAATATTAGAATAGAAAAACAAATGATTTTTTATCCTCAAGGATGTAGGTACAGATGTGAAGATTTGTACAGCACCCTTGGCACTTCTGAACCATGAAGAAACATGGGCCAGGTCACTTGAGTGAGATTGAAAGAGACTTGACCAAGTTGGTAAATTCGTTGAACTTGAGGCGAGCTGAGAAAATCTGAGAAGTAACTCACCACCATTCTTCTCTATAACTGGTCCTTGTACATATTCAGTTTTACAAAGCTCATTATACATGACAAAATGCACATTCATAAATACATGCAATATGTGTTTACCTAGGAGAATTGCCCTGGGAGGGTTATAATCAAGTTACTCCATCCATAGGATATCTTATTACACCAATCACTATAATATCAAATATGCTTTCTTCAAAGTACAAGAACTATAGTTGTCAGAAACTACCAGTTTGCTTATTTCCAACTTCACCTTCTGGAAAAAAGGTTTTTGTCCTAAGAAAGATTTCCAGAAAATAATGCTAAAGTTCTGACTTGGCTTGCATGCTTACTCTTCGACAAATCACTCTTTCCAGAGAACTTATAGTCATCATAAAGATAATAACACTCTTCAAGACAACAAGTAAAGAGAATAACAGGGAAGGAATAGTCCCTAAAAGTATGAGAGCAGATTTTCCAAGGGAGAGGATGGAATCTACATAGGAACAAACAAAACTAGCTACAGGAGATAGGCTGAGAAGAAACAAGCAAAGCTCAAAACAAGGGGAGTCCACCCAAAATGGAGTTTATGTATTTTTAAAAAACCGTATATTTATTCTTACATGTTTAAACTGCAGTCATCTTCAAAGTACTCTCCGTTTGATGCAAGACAACTATTGAGATGCTTTTCCCACTGCTCAAAACAGTTTTTGAACTTGTCAATTTTGATGCCTTTTAGAGCTTCTGCCATTTTTTGTTTCACCTCTTCCACATTGGCAAAACGTTTCCCTTGGAGGACTTTTTTCATCTGGGGAAACAACAAAAAGTCATTCAAAGTCATTCATGATGAAAGAGAGTGAGGCATGGGGTTTTTAGTCAAAAACTGCTGAACACTCAGAATGGCGTGGGTAGGTGCGTTGTCCTGGTGGAAGACCAGTCACCTGTTTGCCACAACTCAAAACATTTCTTCCACAAACCATGACACAACCTTCTCAAAACCTCCAGATGAAAACGTTGGTTGACCATTTGATCTGGAGGAATCAATTCTGAGCCCACTCTTCAAAAGATAATTTCGTTTTGGGGTGTTCCCTTTGTAGAAGAGTATAACAAAATAGCTGCTGTGGATAGAAATCTCATCTATACTGGAAAAGACCCACTTGGATTTATATAATCACAACATCTTTATTTAAGGTTATTTAAATTCATATATGTTTTTCATGGACATCTTTAAAATGAACCAATTTCTTTCCTTTTAGTTAAATTAAACCACACCATGAATAAAGCTTTTATTTATTAACTCCAGGAAAATTTTGAACATTCCATAGCTTTAGTTCACCTAAACTAAAACATTCATAATATTTTTTAATATTCATTTAAAATGCACATTTCACTGTGCATTGTAGCTAGAAAAAATAATTTTTAATTAATATGCTGAAATAATTTAAGCATGAGTTTGTTTTCTAAATGCTTTTTGCATTTCTCCATGAATATTTACAGTTAAGAGAAAAAAAGCTTTTAAAGCTTTGACTGTGCTATTTACATGAAATGTTTCATTCACTTAAAAATCAAGGATACTGATAATTTTATGTAGAGATGATTCTTTGGAACTTTCACAAAACCTTACACTTCTGCCCTTTAATCTTTATAATCATCAGTCATCACTTTAGAGAAAAACACAAACTAAGAAAACTAAATACTAAAAACAAATGAAAAAGTTTTTAAAGATATCTTCAAAACACAGCTGGCATATAGATAACCATTAGCTCTGAAATTCATAGCTACTTAATTTTTTTCTCAAACAGGTGGCAAAGGCTCCTTGCCAAGGGCAAGTGTAGCACCCAAAAAATCATTAAAATACCATTGTCAGCTGGTTTCCAAAGTACTAATGACAGCTTGACATTGCTTGTAGAGTTGAAGTTCACAGTTAGTCAACCTCTACTAAGCTGATAATGGCTAGGAGAAAATACATGACAAGAAGGGAGTACAGTGTAAAATAACTGTACACAGATCATTCAAAAATGTTAAATGTGGTTATCTGTCAATCTGAATTTTTAACCTATTTCTTTCAGCATCTGTGGACAAATAAGTAGGAAACATCATAGAGACAACAAAGGTCATTTGAATCTATGATCTCACTTATTCAGGAGTTGAAAAAACTGATTCCCTTTACACCGTCTTCTCTCCCTCTCCCAGGGGAAGGGCTTACGGAATGCGATAAGAACTGCCAGTAATAAAATATTATGGTATTTGGTTTTCTGTAGCCAGAGATCTAAAAGCTAAGTTAATTGGAATTTCTCAGGAAATTCTTTCAAGACAAATATATAATTAATCCATTTTGATTTATAGTTTGACCAAATCTCTTAAATCTTAACATTAAGTGATTAAAACATTCCTCCTAGTGTTGATTACATGAAAGTGAAGAAGGAAAAGAAAAAATGTTGTACTTGTATGGATGAGGGAAACAAATAGTTCAGAAATAAAAATCAGAAGTGATTTAAATTTTCTAATTTCCAAGTTTGGATGATAGAATATTGCTGGAACTCATGACAACCAGGTTTCCAGTAGATTGGGTTTGACCCTCTTCAGCCTGATGTGTTGGTTTGGGGAGGAACTTGCTATCTTTCTTCTGTACCAAGAAAACATCTTAGGTACTTCTGAATCATAATATTTATTCACTTGAATTGATAAATAAATAATGGGTTTATTTAGTTTTTCTTCCTCTATACTGTGAGCTGTTTAAAGCCAGAAGCTATAAAGTATCTTCTAATTTCTTTATTCCAAGGGCAGGAATACCTTTGTATTTATTTTGGGGACAACAAGGCTGGAGGTTCATTCTGAGGATGAGTAATTTGAGATCTGAAGAGAGTTTAGAAGAGTCTATATCCTAAGACTCAGGCAACGTGAGCAATGATTACTATCTAGCAAATAACTATTCGTTGTTTATCACATCCTTTTTATGGTATAACAGACAAAAGACCACCAAAATAACTTCCTTGGTTCTAAAATTATGTTGTGGGCAATGATAGTTCACTTTTGAAACTGTGCTATTCTCGTAAAACAAAGAGAATAAGAAAAGTGTTCATTGTTTATTTTTAATTATACAACTTTTATATCTTATTCCTTGTAAGGAAGTGCTATTTACATAGATATTTACAGTCTCACAGTTTACCTATATAATCATATAACCATATATAATAGATTAATCATGTTTCTAATATTACAACAGAATTTTTGTGGTTAGAAATCTTATTTGCAAAATTAGTGTGTCTCCTATCCATGCACTCCTCAGTAATCTTTTGATATTAACTTGTCACTGCTTAGAGACCACTTACTCATTACTAATTGTTACAGTTCTTAATCAGATTTATCATAATTATTTTTGTGCATGCAATGTAACTCATACTCAAAAGATAGAGGAGCGTATGTAATTACAACCTTTTCTTTTATCTCCAGACTTTTTGTGTTAATAATGCCAGTAGCCCAAAAAATAAGCTATAAAGTAGCTTGCCTAAGAGATCCTAAAAATTGTGAATACTTTAGCATAATTAATTCAGTTTTCCACATCTTTAATTATTGTTAAGCATCATTTATTTACGAAATAGCATACATGAATTTCTGTGATGTGAAATCCACTAAGCTTAGCAACCTTGTCATATAAAATGGACACATAATGCACAATTGTTATCTAACTAGCCATAAAGATTTTACACTAAGAACGGAAGAAACGAGAGTCTAGGTGAATGAGGCATGGATGCATGAAATGTGAAGTAATATGAAAAGTCATCAAACCCCAAATTAATTAATCAACTAAATAGTGAATAAAATGGCACAGGACAAAAATGAAATAATGTTGACAAAAATGACCTATAAATTCATAAAGACTGAGCTTTCTGAGATTATTTTATTAGGGAAAAATAAATTTAAATAATGTAAACTCATGGGAAATTTTAAAAATTACCATGTCTAAAGGCATCTGAAGCATTTTTTTAATCTGATAATTTGCCCATAACTGTCTTAAGTAATTTATTTAATACTTATGACTTTATTGTAAGAACTTTCTCCAGATAAAGTGAATAAAGTCTGAGATATGTGACTTATTCAGGATGTGTTTGAAGGTTTAAAGGTGGCATGCAAATACAGGTCTTTAAAATTCCAAAATCTTTGTGCAGCTTTTAATATCCTGAAACCTATTCAGTTAGGATGTGAAGAAACAACAAAATTAGAAAAGTTAGACTACAGAAAATAAAATAGTCCAAAAACAAAAAACAAAAACAAATAAAGAACTTGAGCAAATTACAATATCAGAAAACATGAACATATACAAACAAGCACACATAAAAGGTATTCTGTTATGACCTGGGTTGCAAAGATGTAGACCAAAACTCAGGGAATAGTTAGGGAAAATTATTGAATTAAAATTACAAAGTTCAAGTTGTACAGGTCAAAGGCCTAGAGGTAACCTTAGAAATTACAATCTAAAGTGGTGAAGAGAATTCTGACTGTACATAATCAAGAAATGAATAAAATGATATAAAATGTAAATTAGATCAAGGTGACCTGAATCACTATGGAGAGGCTAAGAATCTGTAAGTCAGGTAATTAGACAGAGGCCATGTAAAATTGAAAGGCAGGTCTAATACTGACTGAGAGTTCAGGAGTAAGCCAAGTGACCGAAAAATCGTTCTAAAGTACTAGTATTGAGTATAAAACATGTAATTATTTAGAAGTTTTATGGATAATGTTTAAGTTTTTAGTCTCCTGGTATATGAATGACATCTACTGCAGAAACATTCCTGGAGTCTCTCCATTTCCTTCACTCTTTCCTCCACTTGGAATAAGGAGGACTCTTATCTGCTCAGTGGCTTAATTTAATTTGGAAGAAGTCCCCAAGCATGTTCTGCCTCGATTTGTTTATTTCAGAGGCAGTCAAAATTTGATAGGAAATGCATATTTTCTGGATCTAGTTAGTTACCTACGACTTCATTGGTCATAGGTGATAAAGTCTTAGTGTCTTCATTCCTCTACAGATCTACATTCTTCGATGGTCTATATAAATAAGAGAGCACTTTAATCTCCATCTGACTTACTTCTGTGTCTATCTCCAAAAAATTCTGAACTTTGAGAAAAAGGATGTAACTTATTAATTTCATATCATTCCAACCAAAGTATTCATATACCAATGAATGTATACCAGAAACCAGTATGATGTTCGACTACAAGTGACAATTGCCTGGATAATGCTGATATTTTACATGTTATGTTGTTCTTTACAAAAATATACACATATGTATTTTTTGAGATATAATTTCAAAGCAATGATATAAAGTAGGCTGGGTAGGGGCAGAAACTACCTGAGTAAAATAACATTTTTTTTGCCATTTCAAGTATATATATATATATTTATTGTTTAGGTAGCATATTAAACACAAGATCATTTTTACTCCACTGTGGTGCTAGTTGAAAAATGAAACAACAGAGGCAAATAGAGATTAAATTTCGACTGCATTTTAACAAAGTTGATTGGCAAAAAGATTTGGGACCTATACTCATAAAATTGGGTTGCTAGTAATTAATCTCTGGATTATACAGACTTATCTACCCATTTATTAGCAAACTGGACAACTTCAAGCTTTCCCTCAAGAAGCAGAATCTCACTATATCCAACAAGATGCAAATTTGCTGCCAACAGATCAACTTGAAAAGATAGAATCCAGAAGAAACATGCACAAGGCTCTCTCCAGCCAGATCAGATATCACTCCTCCCAAATGAAGGAGAAAGTTTGAGGCCGAGCAAAGTTGGGGCAGTTCTTCTCATGCAGTGTTTGTTGTGAATGTGGTTCCTGTGGGTCAAGTTGGATATGCTCTATCATTTGTATGCCTGTGAAGAAAAATAGTGTGCTGCTTCCAACAGTCAATAAATCAGCAGGTAAGTCCAAGTCAGTGCTTCTTATCCACCTAATTCACACATTTTATTTTCACCACCAATTAGATTAAACAATTCCTTTACCCTATAAAAATTTGTTCATTAATTTTGCTGCTTTTGGCCAAGTCATGTTTACAACTCCAAAGTCATTTAAAACACATTCCTGACTAGCAAGTGGTCTAGAATGAAGGTCAGTTCTTAAGTCTAACAGTTTAATTGAGAAGAAAAGACTAAATATATTCTTTAAATTTGAAGATGATCAAAGTCTACATCCTATTATGTAAGAACTTGATTTACAATTTTAACCATTAAATTTTCTTTTTTGAATCAGAAATATATGAAAAATGGAAAGATCTCTTTGCCTTTAAAATCACAGTGAAAATAATGTTGTATACCATCTATGTAGTAAAAATGTATGCAAACTGTGGACTCAGAATTTAATTTTTCAGCAAGTTGTTTATCCTACATTTCAAGGACTGAAGGGTGATTTGAAAGGGAGACAAGGAAATATGTTGCTCTCAAAACAAAGCTATGGCTAGAAATTGGTATACAAAAGATGTACAGCTTTAACATTTCCAATGTCAAGGTTTTGGATGACATTTCTGTCAGATATATGAGAAGCTTAAATGCATTCTTAAGTTAAAAGAAAATTTGCCATAGCTGTAAGTATGCTGTTTGCTGTAGCTTTAATGTTGAAGGAAATACCTTATTTGACAACTCTATACCAGATGGAGTGCATATTTTTTGAAAAAAATTAAAATGCTAATCCATGAAGCTTTAAAAAAATAGACTTATATTTTGGTTTGGGACTAATGTTTGAAGAGATAAACAAAAAAAAAAAAAAAAAAATTAAACCTTTCTCATAAAGCATATCCATGGTTTCCTACATACTCATTTTCAACTCATTAAAAATTCCATTTTGTCAATCAAATAATTGACTAAATCGAGGAACATTTACATTAACTTAACATAACTAAACACAATATCAGGTTTTAAACCATAGTCCCTAATTCTAATTCCATTTGCTCTTTCCAGAATTCTGATCAGTAATTAAAGGCAGATACTGACTCTACAGGCAAATAACTCTAGATGAAACAGAAATTTGTACTTTAGAAAATATGCCAATGTTAGAATATTTTTAGGTCATCTTCCTGGAGCCAAAATTTTAAAAAGTTCACCATCCTGGGTGGAAGTGAATTGTGATTCTTCAAATAACAGGTCAGTTTTATTTTTAGTCTTCTGGGAACACTTGATTCTGGAGTAAGAAATGGAAAATAGCATGGTGGATCTCTATGAGGGTAGCAAAATCATTATCAATGGCTTCCCCTACCCTATCCTTGCTCACCATTCCCCCTTCTCACCTATGCCATTTCTTCTTAACTGAAGGAAAGGAAATGTGAGGTAAAACTCACAAACTCTTAGATAATCTGTGCCATATGGAACTCTGCCAACAGGGAATGTAATTGACAGAAAGCAGGAATCTGGTTCACTGAGTACCCAGGACTTGAAAACACCAAATTGATCACCTGACCTTTTTGAATGTTATCTTCGGTCTTCTTCTCAAACAACTCCCAGTCCCTTACCCGAATCTTCTATCAAGATGGAGTAATAAAAGTATGCATATAAATATTTATGTTCACATTTACAAAAACATACGTGAACAAAAATTAAAATATGTCAAATGTTAAAGAAAATAGGGTAAATATTAACACTATATCAATCTCGAAAGCCTTAGTGCTATAAATATAATATTCATGCAAGTTTCTCTGTTTGAAAAAATGTTTAAATGAAAGGTGCTTCTCAAATAAGAGAAAAGATGGAACCATTCAGATTCACTCTGTTATAAGTAATTGTTTGCTTCATGTTCATACATTTTTCCATGGAGAAGGCCTTGTTGGTTTGTTTTTGTAACTGAGATGACAACATTTGTGATTGTCATTTTTGCCTTTGTCAGATTCTCTGACATTCAACTGTGCACTTACTTCATTCTTGCTTTTGAAACACACACACACACACTCCTACAAATTCTACAGTTATTTTTTTCCTTCCCTATTTCCTTCAGTATATGACTGAAAGCCATATGGAACATCTCTCTCTGAATTCACTGACTTCATAATCTTAATTCTTTAATTAAACATAAAACACAAGCTATATTTCCCTTATAAATAATAAAAAGGTTCACTTACTGTTATTGTTAAAACCTCCCTTCCAAATATCCCTTTTTTTGAGTCCTAAACATTTAGACTGGACTTTATCTGAAGCATGAAGAGGTTTAAATCAATTACGGTCAAGATGAGGAGACTTAGTCCTAGTTAATGGAGGAGGCTGAGGCACTAAGATCACTTGAGGCCAAGAGTTTTGAGTGGCAGTGAGCTATGGCACTATAATCACGCCTGTGAATAGCCACTGCATGCCAGCCTGGGCAACGGAGTGAAACCTGCTCTCTCAAAAAAATGAGGAGGAAGCTGTTCATAGATATGAGCTTGCAAATGAAAAAGAGACACAGAGACAACCTTATAAAAAATCCTGGTACAGAGTTGGCTAGAGAAGTGATATATAAGTCAGATTTTTGTAGTGTATATCCTATGTTTATTTATTTTTATGTTTATTCTAATTTCAAAGATGTGGGGTGCAATTCAGGATTAGGTACATAAGTGGTCATCCTACTTTTAAAGTTTGAGTATCCATATTGATGTTATGTGCGCCCTCTCCTTCCCTTGGCAGTGTCCCAATACTGCCAATCCCTTTCTTATATTACTATGATAAATATTCAGGATCCATTTATTAGTGAGTATATTTGTACTCAGATGTTTGTTTCTTTGATAGATCTCTGAGTATTACAGACTCTAAATTCATCCAAGTTGCTATAAAGTCCATAATTTTGCTTTTCTTTATGTCTGTGTAATATTCCATCATGTATAGGTACCACATTTTTTGATCCAGTCCTCTTTCAGTGGGCAGCACGGTTGGTTCCATGTTTTTGCTATTGTGAATAATGCTGCAATAAACATGTGTGTGCAGTTTTCTTTTTTGTAGAGTGGTTTCTCCAGGTATATTCCCAGAAAGGGGATTGCTGGGTCATATGGAAGATCGTATATTCTATCTTTAATCCATGATATATTAGTGAAACATTGTTAAAGATACTATTTCGTTTCAGTTGTACTGTGGAAAATTTTTAGAAGGAAGGATGACCTGCTTGGAGATACCTGATAGAGTAAACAATATCACTTCCTCTTGTGTCATGCATCTTAGTGGGACAGGCGGTGGTGCTGGAAGTTGAAGGATAAACAAAGCCATGTACAGCAAGATTGCACTTTAGAAAACAGGCCAACGTTAAAATATTTTTAGGTCACCTTCCTGGGGCCAAAATGTTTTAAAACTCATTATCCTGGATAGAAGTGAATTGTGATTCTTCAAAGAACTGGTCAGTTTTATTTTTAGTCTTCTGGGAATGCTTGATTCTGGACAATAAATGGAAAATAGCATGGTAAATCTGCATATTCTTGGGAATAACGGTAGCAGTGTAAAAATTTTGGCAAGGTATGTATAAGAGAACCAGAATAGCATAAACTGATAGAACTGCCTCAAAGTATTTGTAAAACAGCCCCCAGGGAAATGTTTGAGAATAATAATTTGAGGAAGGAGATTGTTAATGTATAGAAATTGAAGTTAGATACTCATAATAATTTTGATCTAAAGAGGAAATGAGACTGTATATACATTTTTTGCCAGAAGCTGATGAGACCCATGACTTAGAGTTGACAAATGACTTGATTTGGGAAACAAAGCATTAGCCTGTGTGGGAAATTAATATATGAGGAGACATAAAAGTATATGAGGGCTGGAATTTGGAGGGCCTTGAAAGTTAGAGTGATATTAGCAGGCATCATGGAGGTAACAAATAAATTTTTTAATGAAGAAGAGTGAAGCTCCAAGATTGATCTAATTAAGCACTTATGTGGAAATTGGAGAGATTAATGAAAATAGCAAGTGGGAAGGCAGAGCAAACACTGGCACTTTCAAGACACTGACATTATAGTTTGATCTGTAAAAACTTGTGCTAAATGTTCATTTGCCCTTTATTGAATCTTAAATATTCATCATGAATTTCATGAATGCTAAATGATCTGGAAAGATGCAAAAAGAAACAATCATTTACTTAACAGATGATAATTGGTTTTAGAAGGAAGTCATATGCTGGTAACATAACAGATTAAAGTGTATTTAAAATTATCAAATTAAAACACACAGATATGCTCAACAAAACATAATAGAGAAGCAATACACGAGCAATTCAAGTCTGTGTATATTTGCAATGGCACCTGAGATGTCTGTTTCAGAACAAAAACTAAAGATTTCTGTTTCTGCAAATACAGATTAGACATGTGAGTATTTTTTTCTGTTTCTCCCATTAGATACAACTGAAACCCATATACCATGTATGATATATATCTCACACACATACATATGAAGATAAAATGTAGAGACAAGAAAGCAGACTGACCTCATGGCTGAGAAACAGCATGGTGGTGAATTTTCTAGGACATTTTATTTATTTTTGCTTTATAGCTCCAAAGAACCCAGCAATCCAGAAACACCAACAGGCACAGATTAACAAAACGAAAACAGAAAACACACAGCAAAGTTCTCTTTCTTACCTATGGACTCTGAAAAGGCAGCTTATAAAGATAACTGTTAAGCACTAACAAATCAATTGAGGCCAATCACTACAGAGACAAACTCTGTCCCACTCTCGCCCCAACCAGGAAAGGCCAAATCAATCTTACCAGACTATGATGAGAAACACCTCTTCTCCTCAAGGATCTCTCCTCCACTGGAGTGTTATCAGAGAAGGATGCAGGAATCTGAAACTTTTTTTTTTTTTTGGCAGCGTAATCCACACATAGAACAATGGAGCAGAATAGAATTCAGAATAGGACCATACAAATATGCCCAATTGATTTTTTACGAAAGCCCAAAAGCAACGGAATGGAGGGAAGATAACATTTCCAACAAACAATACTGGAAAAATTGAACATCCATAGACAAAAAAAGGAACATGAGTCTGTCTCACAGATTATAAATACATGAACTCAAAATAAATCACACCCTAAAATGTAAAATTAAAATCCCAAAAGATTTAGATAAAAAGGGAGGGGAAAATTATCTGACTAGCAAAAGAGTTCTTAGATTTTATACCAACAGCATGATTAATTAAAAAAAAGGACAAATTGACTCCTACAGAAAATACACCAAAAAAGAAAAGTTGGAAAATAAAGAAAGAGAAGCCCATGAAACGCTGCCTATGTGTTTAGGACTAACTTTTTTACACCTAAAATAATTCCAAGTTGAGGTATTGACAAACAAACAAACAACAGGTCGAGGTATGTTAAATTACTGGAACACCAATAATTTACCAGACTTAAAAAAAAAAAGTCCTGTAATACCACAACTAAAAACAAAAACAAAAAAACACATGCACACACATAAATAGAAACTGATGTAGAAATGGCAGTGATAGACAAAACTTAATTTCGGCTTTATAAACATGCTCAATAATTAAAATAAAATCACAAAAATATTTTTTTAAAATATAAACATTAACAAATAACATAGTTAAGTTCAAAAGCTGAAATTAAATTATTTAAGATAAAAATGTTTACTAGCTTGACTTAAAGGCATATTAGACACCATCAAAGAAAATAACAATGAACTTGATGGCATAAAAAAACTTATACAAAATGAATCATTTAGGAATGTATGGGCCAAAATCAAGCCATGTAACGTACATGAAACTGAAACAACAAATGAGATACCTTGTGTGTATAGCTGAATGTATGTGATATACCTTCACAATAGCATATCATTAAGCAATAAAAATAAACTATCAAATCATAAAGAGATATGAAGGAACCTTAAATATATATTGCTAAGTGAAAGAAGTTAATATAAAAGAGCTATATACTGCATAATTCTGACTATGGCATTCTGAAAAAGCAAGAGTGTGAAAAGAATAAAAAGTTCATTGTACCCCATATTTCTACAAAAATAAAAATTTAATTTAATTCAATTTAATTATTTTTAAAAAGGAAAGTTCAGTGCTTGCCAGGAGTTCAAGGGAAGGAGTGAGGGATGAATTGGTGGATCCTGGGGGATTTTCAGAGCAGTGAGAAGTGTAATGGTCAGTACATGTCATTATACATTTATAAAAACACATAGTGCAATACAGAGCGGGCCATCATGTGACCTCTGGACTTTAGCTAGCATTAATGACTCAATATTGACTAGTCAATTATATAAAATATTCTAAATTAAAACAATATATCAATAATATGTGGAAACTGTGTGTGTAAGGAGGTTGAGGGGTTATATGGAAATACTTTACTTTCTGCATAATTTTCTGTAGAGTTAAAACTATTAATTGAAAAATTGTTAATATCACCAAGGAGTAATTTTTCAAATTCCTGTTGAGTGTCACCTTACTTGGTTTACCACTTTCTCAATAATTTGATAAACGCAAACTATTAGCATGTAATAATTAAATGTTACTTTTAATAAATGTGTTATATAATTTTAAAGAAATATTGTTATAATAATTTATACTGAAATTTTAAAAACTATACAACTTCATGAATAGCTATCAGATATTCATGCTTTGCCTTACTTCAATTTGACCTCCATATTTCATATTAGTCAGAGTCAATGTCTATTATGTAACAGACACTACAGAGTGATTTTTGAATTCTGAAATATATTTGTAAAATAACTTTTAAGCTAATTTTTTTAATGCTAACATTTCAAAACATTGTACAATTTTAAGACTTGTTAATATTCAGAGACTCAGATCCTCCTGTATCCATGTATCACATGAAGATCTACTTTTTCCTCCCACAGACGGCAAAGATATTCTGCTTCAATTTATTTACAAACATGTATATTTATATGTATTTTTACAGTCAGCACATTTATAGATATTTAACCCACTCACAAATATTTTTTTAAATTAAACCAAAGTAATAATAAATAGTTTAAAAACAATTAAAAATAGACGAAAACCAATGAAAAGAAACAGGAAATGTGTTCTTATTACTTTTCTGTAGTTCTACTTGCCTTGCATTCATTTAACCCATTACAATTCACTACATTGCTTTTTTTTCTTTGCTAAAATAATGGCTTTTTATTGTCAACCTTTTGTCTGCAGTAGACAAACATTTGCTAAACCAAAAAGGCATGTATTAAACATATATCATTCTTTCTATTGAAAACATTTTCCAGGTGTTGTTTTAAAACACAACTTAGTATTACTTTAAAACATTTTTCAGAGTCTTTCCCTCTGTTGAGACAGTGGCAAACAACCAAAGTGGCCTATGAAAGATGATCTGTACATTTGTAATGTTGTAAATGTCTCTGTGCAAGAGGGAATATGGAGGTTATTCTAGTTCACTCATACAACACATCTAAAGATACATGGGGAAATGTACTGCATACAGTGTATATAACTCAGAAAATTTATGCATATCAGATTACTCTTAATTTTCTTATTTTAATTCTTTTTTTCAAACTTTTAAAATGCATATATATGCATTTTTCAAAACAAAAAATAAAATATTTCTATATAAAGAAATAATTATAGATTTCTGTTTAAAATTATTTTGTATCTGATGAGATACATATTCCATATGTGGACATTAAAATCATTTAAGCAAGCAACTAACAAATGACTTCATGAAAGCTTATTTTTGCAGGATGTTTACATTGTTAGCCTAGGATGTAGAAGATATGCATAGAACTTGTAGACATGAATTCTTAATCGACTTTGAGGTCTTCATCTGAAAAATGACCTTTTATATCTTAGTACACTTTGATTTTCTGCAGCTTTAATACAAATCAAAAGTGGCAAATATAATTAGAGGAACATTGACAGATTAAAAAGCATAATTATAAGTAGGACTATAGCAGTGATTTAACTGGAGATAGTCTTTTCTTCCTTTGATATTCAATGTTTTGGAGTCAATTCAAGGTGCTGCAAACAAGATTCTTGCTAGTGTATTGACAGGCAAATCGATCTGAATTGTGGATGGTAGTTGATGAAAGTTGACAACTCAGGATATATTCATATTGAGGTAGACACCTGCATGTGGCTGGGATACAGAGAGTCTCCAGAAGTAAAAGTTGTGGAGTCCCTATTTAAAGGAACTGATATTCAAATAGGAGTACTCATTCTTGACCTAGGTCCTCATGAAGCATAAAATACACCCCCCGACTGAGATTTTGCTTTTTATAAATTATTTGCCAAGACCATTGTCCAGAGGAGATTTCCCTAGGTTTTATTCTAGAATTTTTTTTTTTTTAAGTTGGAGTCTCACTCTGTCGCCCAGACTGGAGTGCAGTGGCCACTCCCGGCCACCGCAGCCTCGACCTGCTAGGCTCCGGCGGTCCTTCTGCCTCAGCCTTCCAAGGAGCTGGAACTACAGGTGCGCGCTACCATGCCCGGCTCATTTTGCTTTATTGTAGAGATGAGGTCTCACCAAGTTGCCCAGGCGGGTCTCAAACCCATGGGCTCAGGCAATCCACTCACCTCAGCCTACCAAAGGCTCGGGATTACAGGCTGAGCCACCGAGCCCGGCTTATTCTAGAATTTTTATGATTCCAGGTTTGACATTTAAGTCTTTAATCCATCTTGAGTTAATTTTTGTATAGGTTGAGAGATAGGAATCAAGTTTCATTTTTCTGTATGTAACGATTCAATTTTCCCAGCATCATTTATCGAATAGGGTGTCCTTTCCCCAGTGAATGTTTTTATCTGCTTTGTCGAAGATCAGTTGGTTGTAGGTATGTGAGTTTATTTCGATTCTCTACTCTGTTTCATTGGCCCATGTGTCTGCTCTGATATCAGCACCATCATGTTTTAGTTATTATAACCTTGTCATATAACTTGAAATCAGATAATGTTTTTTGGCTGTTATTATAAATGGAATTGAGTTCTTGATTCGATTCTCAACTTGGTCACTCTTGGTGACCAAGAGTACTACTGATTTGTGTGTGTTGATTTTGTATCCTGAAACTTTACAGAGTTCTTGATTTGATTGTCAGCTTGGTCACTCTTGGTGACCAAGAGTGCTACTGATTTGTGTGTGTTGATTTATATACTGGAACTTAATTGAATTCATTTATTGAATCCAGGAGTCTTTTGGAGGAGTCTTCAGGATTCCTGAGGTATAAGATCATATCGTTGGCATACAGAAAATGTTTGATTTCTTCTTTCCAAACTGGATATGTTGTATTTATTTCTTGCCTGATTGCTCTGGCTAGGACTTCCAGTACTGTGTTTAATAGTAGTAGTGAAAGTGGGCATCCGTGCCTTGTTCCAGTTCTGAGGGGAAATGTATTTAACTTTTCTGTGTTGTGGATGACAGTTACTATAGGTTTATCATATGTGGCTTTTATTATTTTGAAGAATGTTTTTTCTATCCCTATTTTGCTAAGGTTTTTTTTTTTTAAATCATGAACACATGCTGATTTTTATCAAATGTTTTTTCTGCATCTATTGAAATAATCATGAGATTTTTGTTTTTAATTCTGTTTATGTAGTGGATCATATTTATTGACTTGTGTATGTTGAGCCATCCTTGCATCTCTGGGATGAAATCTACTTGATCATGGTGGATTATTTTTTGTGAGCTGTTGATTTTTTTTGCCAGTATTTTGTTGAGGATTTTTATGTCTCTTCATCAGGGATATTGATCTATGGTTTTCTTTTTTTGATGTATCTTTTCCTGGCTTCAGTATCAGGATGACGCTGGCTTCAAAAAATTAGGGAGAATTCATGCCTTTTCAATCTTCTGGAATAGCCTCAGTAGGATTGGTACCTGATCTTCTTTGAAAGTCTGGTAGTATTCAGCTGTGAGTCCATTGGGTCCTGGACTTTTACTGGTTGGAAGACTTTAAATTTTGCTACTTGTATTAGTCTAGTCAAGATTACTGTTTCCTCCTGATTCAAGGTTGGGGGGTTGCCTCTAGATTGTCTAGTTTGTTTGAATAGAGGTGTTCATAGTAATCTTGGATGATCTTTTATATCTATGATCTTTTTAATATGTCCATTTTTATTTGTGACTATGCTATTTTTTTAAGGATGTGGGGTACAATTCAGGATTAGATATACAAATGGTCATTATACAGGTAAAGTTTAGATCTCATTTTTGTCCCTACTTTACCTGGTTTGAGATCAGGTACACTTATTGGTGAACTATGCCCTTCCCTGTGATTAAGCCAATCTGAGTCTTTCCTCGTCATTTCTTAATCCATCTAGCTAGTAATATATCAATTTTATTTATCTTCTCTATAAGCAAATTTTTTGTTTCATTGATTCTTTGTATTTTTGGAAGGGTTCAATTTCATCTCATTCTGTACTTATTTTCATTATTTCTTTTCTTCTGTTGGCTTTGGATTTGGTATGTTTGTGTTTTTCTAGTTCCTTGAAGTATGATGCTAGGCTGTCAATATGTGGTGGCCTATCATATGGTGTATCTTGAAGACTGTTCCATGTGATTACGAGAAAAGTGTAAATTGAGGAGTTTTGTGGTGGAATGTTCTGTAGATGTCTGTTAGGTTCATTTTCTCTAGTGTCCATTTTAACTCCAATATTTCTTTTTTGACTTTCTGCCTTGATGGTCTGTCTATTGCTGTCAGTGGAGTTTTGAAGTCTACCACTATTATTGTATTGCTCCTTTTCTTAGGTCTAGTAAAATTTGTTTTATAAAGCTGGGAGTTATGGTGTTAGGTGCATATATATTTAAAATTGTTGTGTTTTGTTGAATTTATCCTTTTATCATTATATAATCATCTCCTTTGTCTTTTTTCACTTTTGTTAATTTAAAGTCTGTTTTATCTGGTATGAGAATGACTACTCATGCTCGCTTTTGGTTTCCATTTGAATGGAATATTTTTTCCACCCCTTTATCTTGAGTCTATAGGAGTCTTTGTGTGTTAAGTGGGTCTCTTGTGGCAGCAGAACTTTGTTGGATTTTTTTTTTTACAATCCATTCTGCCAATCTATATCTTTTAAGTGAGGCATTGAGATCATTTATGTTCAGGATTAATGATATATAAGGTACTATTCCATTCATCATATTGATTGTTATCAGGTTGTTTATTTTTTCTTTATTGTTTTAATGTTCTATAAGTCCTGTGAACTTCTTGATTTCTAGTGTTTTTCTGCTGGTGTATATCAACATTTTATTTTATATTTGGAGACCTTTGAGTATTTCTTGTAAAGCCTGTCTAGTGGTGATACATTTCCTTGGCATTTGTTTGTCTGAGAAAGACTTTATTTCCCCTTAACTTGTGAAACTTAATTGTACAGTGAAAAAAGTCCTTGGATGACTGATTTTTGTTTGTTTGTTCGTTTTTGTTTTTGTTTTTTGTCTGAGGAGATTGAAGATAGGGCCCCAATATTTTTTTGCTTGTAGAGTTTCTGCTGAGAAGTCTATGGTTAGTATTATAACCATTGTAAGTTACTTGATGCTTTTGTCTCATGACTCTGATTATGTTTTTCTTCACATTAACTTTGCATAATGACCATGTGCCTCAGAGATGACTTTTTTTTGCAATGAAACTTCCAAGTTTTTTTTGGGGGGGGGGATGGGCTTTTTGTATCTGAATGGTTAAATCTCTGGCAATTCCAAGGAAATTTTCCTCAATTTTTCCCTCAAATATATTTTCCAAACCTGTCTTCTTTCTCAGAGACACCTGTTTTGTAGGTTTGGAAGTTTTACATACTCCCACATTTCTTGGGGTTTTTGTTGTTGTTGTTGTTTGTTTTTCTGTTTTTTTCTGCACTGTTGTTGATTTGGGTAAGTCAAAAGCCTTGTCTTCAATTTCGGAGATCCTTTCTTTTACTTGTTCCAGTTTACTGTCAAAACTGTCCACTGCATTTTATACTTTCCTAAATGAGTCTTTCATTTGCAGAAGTTCAGCTTTTTAGTTACTTAAGTGCCTGCCTCTTTGGGGAATTTTTATTCATAGTTTTTTTGTTTTTCTTAATTTATACCAGTTTTCAATTTTCTCCTAGATCTCATTGAGGAATTTTCTTGTCAGCCTTTTGAATTCTATTTCTGGAATTTCAAAGATTTCACTTTGGTTAGGATCCATTGCTAAGGAGTTAGTGTGGTCTTTTGCGGGTGTTGAAGGACTCTATTTTTTCATACTGTCAGAATTATTTTTCTGGTTCTTTCTCAATTTAGTAGACAATTTGTTCTTATTTGAGGTTGGCAGGGGTCTAATGTAGCCACTATAGTGTCTCTTTGTTTATATATAGTCATGATGTGGTGAGTTTTTCAGTTTCCAGCTGTAGCAGTGCTACGCTGGGTACCTGTACAAGTTCAAAGAGTCCTGAGTGGCTGGGGTGGCTTGAATAGTGGTGTTAGTGGCGGTCTGAGATCAGACCTTCTAAAAAACTAAGGTATCATGTTAGATATAGGGCTGTGTCTATTGACCTACAGCCAGGAGGTTGCTCTTGTCAGTGGGAGTCAGCTCTGATGGTAGCTGTGGAATTTCTTCTGCTTGGCTTGTGTTTCCCCAAGGAGGAACCCAGCTGGCTTAGGCAATGGGTGGGGACTGTGGGAAACTACCCAAGTTCTCTGCCTGGGTTGAGCCTTCTAGAGGAACATCAGTATGAACTCATACTCTTATAAATACAGATGGTTACATATCAAAATATTTATGAATATGTGTGTGTGCACAGGTCAATATACACACAAAGGTTGCTTTGCTCTGTCAGCTAAGTCATATCAGCAATTATATCTTCAGCAAGCACATCTGATATCATTCTAGCATTCTTACCTTTCTTATCTTTTAACCACCACTCCAACAATGAAAATACTATTTCCCACTCTCTGCCATTCTTTTAATTAATTTTAATTTTGCTATACGTAGTGCTTTCATACATTTTAGCCCATACTGTTAGTGAAGACTTTTTTAAAAATTTAATTGTCTGAATACCAAGGGAAATATCTGAGAAAGACACGTAGACTTTAAAACTATACATCACTGAATTGAAAGTTTTCTTTTATATGTTGACCCAAAGATTGGAATTATTTCCATACCCTGGTATATCGATAACTTCTGTTTTGTTTTAAAGAAAAAATAGAAGTAAAAAAATATAGGGTGGATCCTTCTATAGATGAAAACTTCTCAAACACTAAACATCTAATATTCTTGGTTCAATAAACTGTAATTTTCAAATTTATGTCCTATAGAGATGTAATTTTCAAATTTATGTCTCGTTATGTTTAAAGAGACAAAGACCAATTCAAATTTTCTTGGTTATAAAATGAATCTTTTTGTCTTATGCAACTGCAATGGACAAAGATGTCCATGAATCCAACTAAAAGTACAGTCTTATTTTTTGAGGAATCTATTTCTGTGACAGAAGTTATAGCTACCTGTAAGCTAAGGCTCACATGCTAAGAGAGTTTTCACCAGAAAAGATTTAAAAAGACACATATTATAATCCAAATTTAAGTGATGCTAGAAACATCCCTGACATTTCTGGTTTAGCATATGTGTCAACCCTTTGGATCAAACATTGTGACCATGAATGTAAAATACTATGATTCAGCAAACAGGGTAGATAAGCATTGAGTTATGTTAGTTCCAAAGATGAAGAATAAAATCTTGTACAACTTTCAAATAGAAAAATAGATTCCTATTTTTGTTGCAAAATGTATAACTCAGCAAATTTTTCTTGCTAAAATAGCATTAATGAAGATATAATACATCTAAAATAATTAACTAAAATGTATTCTTTAATACTCAAATAACTATTAGTCTTAGAGACTGTAAAAAATTAGCGTAGTTTATAAATGTAAGAAGGAAGAGATTTGTTGGAAGAAATATAAATATTATTAAAGGGAGATAAATTGGATTGAGTTTGAAAATAATCCCCTTAATCCATCCCTTGAGTATGTTGATTATACTCTTGTTCAGCTGGAAAAATAATTTAAGACTTATGAAACAGAGTTGTAAAGTGCATAGCAATATATGAAAATAATTATATTTGTTAGAATCTTTAAAAATTGTGCCTATGTGCAGCGAGATTTTGACTAGAAATAATTCTCATGACTGTTAGAAACATACAGACTTTAGGATATACTCATTTAATCATATAAGTAATTGAATATTGGACAAAAGAAAAAGACCCCAAAGCCGAACCTGACAGACAAACACATATACACACATTATTGTTATTTGTTGATTACAATGTGGTAATAATATTTACCCTGAACATCTTATGAAATGCTAAGAAAATAAAAAATCAGATACAAATGTCTTATTAATTAAAAACTGGGAAAAGAAAGAGACAAGTTGTAAGAGGTGGCCTACTTGATGACTGTGGGAGAAGAAAGGAATATAAGAAGCCATGAAAATGGTGGATTCTAGTATTTTGAAAGCTCCATTGTGACATCTCACAAGGGCATAAGTGGCTGGCTTCAGCTTATTATGTAAATGTACTTTGATAATTTAACAACAAATAATTAAGAATATTAGAAAATCTTCTCTCAGACCGAGAGGGCTATATTTAGAGGAGAGAAGTCAGAAATTGGGCTTCAGGTTATTCACATCAGTTTATCCCTACCTATTACCTGAGAAGAGGTTTCCCATAACACACAAACGGACAATGAAAGAGAAACCAATGTGAATTAACTCATTATTTACAGGAAAAAGCTTCTTCATTCAAGATGCCAAGATAAAGCGTGAACTCAAATTGCAATGATAAAGAATCCACTTCAGGGAGAAAAAGGATCATCAAAATGAAAAGAAAAAAAATTTTCAAAAGCACCACATTGAGTTCTCAACCAAACACACAAAAAGCATGTGTGATAAAATAAGTATAAAATAAAATGACTAGTACCAGATTTTATATAAAGTAAATTAGTAGGAGTTTAAACATATAATGGAATGTAAAAATGGAAATATTATAAGGAGAATACATCTTAAAAATAATTTTCAACCACAGTAAGTTTAGAAGTTATTCCAGAGACAATAAAATCAGTGACATGATAAACAAAATTAGGAAGGCAACATGTTTGGAAAGAGAAGAAATGATTAGAAGAAAAGGAAAGAAATAAAGGAAGGAGAGAAAGGAAGGGAATGAAGGGAAGAAGGAGACAAGGAAAGAAGGGAGAAAGGAAAGAGAGAAGAAAAAACTGAAGGAAGAAAGAAAGGAAGAATATAGGAAGAGAGGAACGTGGGATGTCTATGAAGAACAGTGTTTCCACTCATGCATAATAGAGAATTTGAAGATGATGTCAGAAGATATAATGGACATCTTATGCTCTCTCATTTTTTGACTATAAGAATCATCATATCACCGCTAGTATAACTAATATTTATTGGACACATCCCACACGCCAAGAACTGTGCTAAGCACTTTAAGTACCTGAACTTGTAGTAGTATATATTTAACAACTTCCCTTCTTCCAACACCATATTTCTTCCTTCTGTCTCTTACACCGTCTCATGGTCTCAGGTGATCTGAAACTTACATTTCTAATACAGAATACCAATCAAGTATCCAGAATGGTAAATCTTAATGCCTGTTAGAAATTTGCTATTGGACGGTCCACAGGCACATTCAACATTGACAAAGTCAAACTCACTTTCTTTCCCCAAACATGTTCCTTCTCCACCACTTACTATCCAAGTAAATGGTCACTACAATAACATATGTAGATTACTCACAGAAAAAAATAGAAAAATAGCACAAAACACAAAAATGCCTATGTCACTGAGTAACAGAAAATTATTTTAACCCTCACAGGAGGAGAGGTATTATACCAGCTATTTGTTTTTCCTTGCTTTCTCTTACTTTCAATTGAAAAAATTTAGCAAAAATGTAGCCAGATTATTTATAACATTAGTGTACACTGTCCTGGTGATCATAAAGATGACAACTATGACATAAGTTAATTCAGAGCCTATTATACGGCCAAGGCCCCATTTAACAGTTACAGTGTTAAAATATGAGTATTTCTAATCAAGTTCTTCCCATATAATCAGGTTTAGAAAATAATATTGTTCTTTTAGGATTTAATTTATTCATTAGAAAGATATCACATTTTGTCATGGAACTTATTTATTAAAATCTTTTAACCAGTCATATTTAAAATAGCGTTCCTGTAATGTTAATCTGTTTTAATTCATACTATTAATTTCTAGCATAACACATTTACTGTGAAATGTGAGTAAAACAAAATGAGGTGTTAAGTCAGATTATTTAAACTGCTTTCAGTTTTTGAAAGCATTTACTGAGCAGAAACTTTTAACTAAATATTATATCTGACAAAGTAACAGAAGTAAGAAAAAAAGAGTACTATATGACAAAACTATTGAGGACAAAACAATTAAGGATCTTCTTTGGAATTAAAGGAACATATAACATCCTGAAGCATGCAAAATTGAACTCTTTTTAATATTTAATACTCTCCTAGGTATGGTTCTATTCTCAGATTTTCAAAGATCAGTCGTTTTCATTATAGTCTACATTTAAGGGTACCTTGATTTTAGGAATGCCACAGTTTCCACTTTAACTGTCCACTTATAATGCTACAAATGCATTCATTGTAATAAAGTAAAATGCCAGAAAAAGAAATATCTATTGGGCACCTAACATTTTCTACAACCTATATGAAGAATAGCAGTGGACAAGAAAAGATGAATATAGTTCTTTCTATAGTCCAGAAGAAGATATAAATAATATTTCATTTGATGTCATTTGACAGATAATTATTGAGCAGCAATTACTTGCCAAAAACTTTTTGAGGCTGAATCTAGTGCCATAAAAGGCAAGCAAAATCCCTGTTGTAGTCATCTATTTTGTGCTGTTATAAAGGAATATCTGAGCTTGAGGGGGGAAACAACAGTTTTTATTTGGCTCATGATTCTGAAGACTAGAAAAGTACAAAATTAGACATCTACATTTTGTGAGGACCTTGGGCTTCTTCCATTCATGGTGGAAGGTGAAGGGGAGCTGTATAGAGGTGATATGGTGAGAGAGGAAGCACAAGAGGCAGGTAGATGCTAGACTCTTTTTAACAACCAACTCTGGAGGAAACTAACAGAGTGTGAATTCACTCATATCCAAAGCAAGGCATTAATCTATTCATGAGCAATCTGCTCCCATAACCCAAATACTTCCCACTGGATCCCCACTTCCAAAACTGGAATCAAAGTTTAACATGAAGCTTGGGAAAAATATACATCCAAACTATAGCACCTATCATCATGGTTTGGATGTGGCCGTTCACTCTTCCCCCAAGGTAATGGGAAAATAGACTCTAGGGTACCCACATCTCTTGTTAAAATCATCTGAAAACCATTACAACAAAAATAATTTTACTCATAGGAGTTTCTTAACCTGCTTTCTGTCATAACAATTTTACCATGTGTTAAAAGATAGCTAATTTTTTCAAGAAAATGTTTCCTGTCAGGTTTATCAGAAATTATTTTGAAAATGAGTTTTAGTTTTTGAGCTATGAAAAACAGATAT
The DNA here is from genome assembly GCF_000164805.1 of Carlito syrichta. Classification (NCBI taxonomy): domain Eukaryota; kingdom Metazoa; phylum Chordata; class Mammalia; order Primates; family Tarsiidae; genus Carlito; species Carlito syrichta. Next base: position 8,944 of record NW_007251453.1, on the reverse strand, counting down.
TTAATTACAGACTTTAGGAGATTTGATTATCCTTAACATTTTGATGAAATATATACATTGTGTCAATAATAGCTTCAAAGGAATTGAATGCCTTTTCAATTTTTGACTTTGAGTGTATCTTTCAAACTCTCCCAAAATAAGTTTACAAAAACTGCTCTAATGTAATCAGGATTAAGTGAGCAAGATAAGCATTGTCTCTACCATCTCTATGACTGAGGCATATGTTTAAATAGTATAGGAATTAACAGAAGAGGATTATAATTTTGATTAATGTGACATGACCAAATATTAAAGAGGAAGTATGTTTTAACTATTATTTAGAGGGATAATATAAGGGGCAACTCCAAAAACACAGAATTTATTTATAAAAAGTTGTTTATTCTTACATATTTAGACTTCTGTCACCTTCAAAGTACTCTCCATGTAATGCAATGCACCTATCAAGATACTTTTTCCATTGCTCAAAACAGTTTTTGAGCTTGTCAATTTTGATGCCTTTAAGTGCTTCTGCTATTTTTTGTTTCACCTCTTCCATATCAGCATAACGTTTCTCTTTGAAGACTTTTTTCATTGGGGCAACAAAAACAAGTTGCTTGAAGTGGGATCAGGTGAATAGGGAGGGTGAGGCATGGGGGTCACGCCATCGTTAGTCAAAAACTGCTGAGCACAGCGTGGCATGGTCAGGTGCATTGTAAATCAGTCATCATTAAATGGGCAAATGCATTGAAAGAATCTAAAAAAAAAATTCACCGAAGCTGAACATAGCCTCTCATAACAACACTAGCTGGTACACCAATGATGATAGGTGCCTAGAACACTTACCTATCAGGGGAAGCCTGTACTACAAGGGTTCCCCATTCCAAAAGACTATTCCAGTTTTGGGGGATCCTCTCTGGTTTATATTTATCAATACTGACAAAACATTTTCAAGATTAGGAACATTCTTTTACAAAATATTTTTTCCATGATTATATATCTTAATCAATCACTCGAGGAAATTCCCAGAGTTTCAGCAAAGGTTTTTGAGTGGTTATGCAGAACTGAGTGTTCTGGTCATGAAGCCATCAAAGCAAGTTATAAATGAATGGATCACAGATCTAGATAAGAAGTGATGATTACCTAAGCAGTCCACATTTTATTTACATGAGGAGACTGAAAGTAAATGCCTTTCTAAAGCCAGAGTCAGCCTGAGGTTACAAAGCCTCTCTAGGGTGGCCTAATTCTCTGAGTTCATTTAGTGGAACACAAAACGATGTAAAGTCAAATAGCCTCTAGCTATGAGATTATGATTCTTAAATTTTCTTAGCCACTATCTGAGTTGTACTGAAATGTATCACATGAGTAGAAGTGTGTAGTGGTCCTCAGACACTTCACAACATATTGAAAGCAACAAGAAAAGATTTGTCTTAGGATCATCTTAACCATAATGGCAAATTTGAAAGAACAACACAATATGGCCAGGAACATTGAGGATATGCAATCATGTATCGTGTTCAGATATCCCAATCTTTGCCAAATTTTACATTTTGTAGATCTGTTGCTCTATGTACTTTGGAATAAACAAACACAATCTTTGCCAGAAAACAATTCTGTCAAAGAATGGTTGTACTGTTTGCATAGACATCTGTAACCTTCAGTTACTGAATTCGTTAATCTCATAACAGTGAATAAACAGTTTTATTGTATAGTCTTTTAAACTACACTCCACAAAACCCTTTTTAGTATAATTTCCTAATGAGGACATACTGCAATTTAAAATCCTTAGCTACTGCAATATAAAACATTTTTATATATGATAGAAAACAATGATAGATACAGTTAAAAAACATAAACAAGACACATTTAAAAGAAAGGAAGGAAGAAGAGAGAACTCCTAAGGAAGTAATAAAATTATTTTCACTAATTTGTTGGATTCTTCAAAAGGAAAAAATCACTGAAATATCAGACAAGCAAGAAGAAATAAAAACTGCAATTACATATTTACTGATAACTATGTACCAGAAACAATGCTAAACATTTAGTCATATTTAAGCAACTTCAAAACAACCACAGGAACAGTTATTATTACCCTGATTTAATACGTGAGAAAAAATTAGACCCTGAGTTGCTAATTACTCATTCATTCATTTATTCAAAAAATAGTTGTTAGATACATGATAACCTCACTTCAACTTAAACTCTCTTACAGGTTACTTGGTGACAATAAAAGATCAGATTTCTGTAAAACAAAAAACCAAACAAACAAAACAAAGAATATTCCGCACAATTGGATGTCTGCCATGTTTACTACTTTATTCGGTGAGCAAAGACATGGATGAGCCCCAAAGTCATGGAACTTACAATGTAGCAGGGGAGATAAGCAATAAAAATAAATACATGTTTGAGGTCTTGGTAAGAATGAAGAGGAAAATGTAGGCATAATAAGGAATGGTGGGTCATAACATACAATTTGATATTCTCATGTTAAGTGGGTGATTAAGTTTGACAGCTCTACTAAGCAAGTATTTTATTAGCAGACTACATCAAGTGAGGTAGAGAATCATGGTGATCAGTGAGAGTATTTCAGAGAGGAAATACCAAGGGCTGAGATCCTATATGCAGATTACCCAGAGTGACTTAACTGGGAAATGATGGGGCTAAGGCTTGGAGCCTCTTCTTAATGACTTCAGCGTCTGTCTTCATACCTACATTACAGAATATCAGAGTATATCTTTTTCTCATGAACTCACCCACATTGAAATATTTCAGACTCTAAGTTGTAATAATTAAAAATAAAAAGTAATCACTTATGTATTTGCATATTTTATAAGTATCTTATCACTTAGCTTTTAATAATTGATATATCATAGTTGTACATATTTTGGGGACATGTGCTATGTACTCAATGTGTAATAAAATTAGTAAAGTTGGAATATCTGTAACCTCACTTATCTTTACTTTGTGCTGAGAACATTGCAATTTTTCTCTCCTGATTATTTTGAAATACACAATAACTTATTGTTAACTATAATTTCCTACTGCACTATCAGACATTAGAACTTATCCTTTCTATCTAACTGTATATTTTTACCTATTAATAAACTTCTCTTTACTCCACCCACCACAACCTGCACACACTTTCAGCCTCTAATAACCATGATTCTATTCTCTACCTCTATGAAGTGCACTTTTTTTTTTAGCTCCTGTGTATGAGTGAGAACATGTGATATTTATCTTTCTGTGTCTGGTTTATTTCACTTAACATAATAACCTCCAGTTCCAGCCATGTTGCTGCAAATAACAGGATTTCATAAATTTTTTGTGTGGCTCAATAACATTTCAGTTTTCATGGGATCTTGTATAGATATTTTAAATTTATAAATGAATAAATATTTTTTGTTTTTAACTGTTTAATTAGAACAGTAAAAATTATGATATAAAATACTGATTTTACCACGACATTTCAGAGTAAAAATTTTACTTGTTATTTGTTATATTTTGTTCCTTTCTGACCATGATAGGGTCAGGGCCTTTTTTCTCAATTGCACTTTTCCTGAAGAACCCAATTATAGTTATAAATTAATCTCTTGTAGCAATGCATTTTACACAATTATTTTGATGCATTTTCACATCATCTATTTTGTATGTTTATGCAATACCTTACCATTCTCTTGAGTAGCATCTCCCAACATGTATTTATTCATTTTCCCAAAATGCTAGTGAGATATCTCACAAATGCCAAGTGCAGAAAACCAAGTCAAAGAGGTTGAGGCTATTTTTTCCCATTCTGTGGGCTGCCTCCCTGCTCTCTTGATGATTTCTTTTGCTTTGCAGAAGCATTTCAGTTTAATCTCAGTCTATCTCATCTCTTATGGCATGGACATCTGGGTTTTGATCAGTAATTGGTTTTCTACTTGGGTTTCTGTAGGGGTGTCTCCTGCATTTTCTAGATTCTTATAATCTGAGGTTTTAACAGATGCTGACTAGGATGCAGAGAAAAGGGAACTTTTCCACACTGCTGATGGGAATGCAAACTATGGAAACTCTATGGAAAACAGTGTGGCGATTTCTAAAAGAACTAGAAATTGACCTTCCATATGACCCAGCAATCCCCCTACTGGCAATATACTTGGAGGAACTCAAATCATTCTACAAAACCGAAACCTGTACAAGCATGTTTATTGCAGCACTATTCACAATAGCAAAATCATGAAACCAACTGTGTTGCCCATCAAAGCGGGACTGGATTTAAAAATGTGATACATTTGCACAATGGAATATTATGCAGCCATAAAGAAGGACAAACATATGGACTTTGTAGCAACTTGGATAGATTTAGAATCTATCATACTCAGTGATCTGTCACAGAAACAAAGAAGAGAGTACCATATGTTCTCACTCATAAGCAGATTATGAATATTTATTATAAGAAAGTGATTGACAGTAGCAGGATACTGCCTGGATGGCAGTGGAGACACATCAATAGGGTACCTGATCACAAACCAGGCAAAGTGGGGACCAAAGGGAGGCCCAAACTTTACCTGTATGACGTCCACTTGTATACCTTATCCTAAATTGTACCCCACATCTTTTTTTTATAGCAGGATTTAACTTGGTTGGATTTAGAGTCGATCATACTCAGTGATCTATCACTGAAACAAAGAACAGAGTATCATATGTTTTCACTCATAAGCAGACGTTGGACAATTATTATAATACTATAAGAAAGGGATTGGCAGTAGTGGGAAACTGTCAGGGGAGGAGAGGTGGGATTGGTAGTTGAGGGAAACTGCTAGGGGAGGGACATACCTCATCAACAAGGGTACCTGCATAATCAATGTATGTATACGTAACCCTGAATTGTACCCCACATCTTTATAATTAAAAAAAGTGTTTTAATTCTTCTTAAAAAAAAAAGCGGGATTTATTGAGAGGACAGAAAAGCTCCCACAGTGGGAGGAGACCTGAAGGGGTTGCCCGTGCCTCACATCTTTAAAATAAAATGTATATGTTTTAAAAAGCTCTGAGAAGACTTGCAGTAGATGAGTTCACCAAGCATTATTTAAATTTATATAACTGTGGACTATTATTATTTTTTACAGCCATACAGAACCAATACAAAATTTTGGGGGAAATCTTAGTGTGAAGAGAAAATTTATTAGCATAATGGTAAAGGTGCTCTGCACTTGACCTAAAAGGTATCTCTTCTTACACCACCATTGCTTCTCTTACAACTATGATGTTTGGTAATTATAAATCCATGCTTTTCATTGCTTTCAGCACATTGCTTATATTGTACAAGTTTACCTTGTGCTGCCTGTCTCTTCATGACTCCTTGTTGGATGGGCCCGAGCTTCAGTAAAGATCCCACCAAAACAACAATGCCCATACAAAGACATTCAGATCCCTGTCTTAAAAAGTGACCTCTCTCAGCATCTGCAGCATTTTAAAACACTTGGGTTCCTGAATCTCTATCCTGTTCCATGTAGCTCTAAAGAAGGACAAACATATGGACTTCGCAGCAACTTGGATGGTTTTAGAGTTGATCACACTCAGTGATCTATCACAGAAACAAAGAACAAAGTACCATATGTTTTCATTCATAAGTGGACGTTGAACAATTATTATAACACTGTAAGAAAGGGATTGACAGTAGTGGGAAATTGTCAGGGGAAGGGAGATGGGATTGGCAGTTTAGGGAAACTGCTAGGGGAGGGAGTGGCATACCTCATCAACAAGGATACCTGCATAATCAATGTTTGTATTCCCAACCCTGAATTGTACCCCACATCTTTATAATTAAAAAAAACCCACTAAAATGTTATTTTTGGTCTCATTCAATAATTTAATTTAGAAAGAACTTAATTTTTCAATAAGACAAAAGAATGTATTGTATGCTACATATGATGTATGCCTGCTGCTTATTTCTCATAAAATATTAATATCCTCATGAGACAAAAAATAAAAATTAAAAATAAAACTCTTGGAACATTTTATCAGATACTGTAACAAAATTTGTTGGTAAAACACTTTCCTATTAGCTTATTTTGTGAAGGGACCATATCATGGCATTTATCAGAATACCTGGTAGATGGTCAATTGGAGATTTGAGCTAACACACTGTAGTGCAAGGAAGGTAGATGATGGAACTCTCTTGACCTCTGTGTATTAGCACTTACTCTCTCAGTTATTTATTCTTGTTCTAATTAAATCTTTGGGTGTGAGAAGTACTTATTAGTCCTAGTTAGCTTATTGAGGGACAGGCAGGAAAGAGATAACAATATTTATGCCCAGAGGAGAAGGGTAGTCAATAAATTAGTCAATTTAGGTCATGATTAAATGGGCCACAAACTATCCATTCATTTATGTGTCCTAAAAATCAATGATTTTAACAGTGCCATTGAAATGAGTCAGATGGCCTTTACCATGATGAATTTGTTACTACATTTAAGCTACCATCATGGATTAAACAAAAGACTATGATTAGTGTCCTCTCTGAATTAGGAAATTATAAACACAGATCTAACAATAAATTTATTAGATAAAAAATTTGCTCATTTCTCACATGTTGTCCCTTCTGCTCACCTCACCTCACCTCACTCCTCATCCCACTAACTTGTATTTTTTCCATTTTGACAGAAAGACCTAAGCACAAGATGATAATAAAATGCCATAAGACCTGATCAATTTTTAATAATTATATTTAAAATAATACAATATTCAAAAACATGTTTGCACTGAAGTAAAAGATGAGAAAAGGTAGTATCTATGTTTCCTACAGTATTGGTGATTATATAAATTATAAGTAATTCTAAAAATTATAGGAAAGTAATGGAATTTACAGCAATTAGTATAACAATTAAGAGGATTTAATGGACTGATGGACTATGATGGATGTTGTATGTCTAACTTTGACGTTAGACATATAACATCAAATCACAATTTTATCTCATATGCTGAGTGATAATGGAGATGCATTTAATTTATTGTCAAAAGTTGACATATAGTAAACCTTAATCCATTTAATGTCTATAATCATATCCCTTCTATCATTCTTAATATCAGTAACTTGCGTCTTCTCTCTTTTGTTTCTTTATCAATATATAGAGATTTATCCATTTTCTTATTTATATCAAAGAATCAAATTTCATTTTCTTGACAGTTCTATATTTTTCTTTTATTGACTTTGATCTTTTTTCCATCTCTCTAATTACATTGAATATAATTTGGTCTCCTATGTTTCTTAGGCTAGCAAATAAGGTTATTGATTTTAGATTTTTTTTTTTCATTAATCAGTATTTTTTATTATGGTTTTGTGGGGTACAGTTAAGGGTTAGGTGTACAATGACGTTTCATTCAGGCACCCTGT
>NW_007251453.1:0-1245 GCF_000164805.1 Carlito syrichta | reverse complement strand
TGTTGATAATTGCCATTCTGACTGGAGTTAGGTGGTATCTCAGTGTGGTTTTGATTGCATCTCCCTGATGATTAGTGAGGTTGAGCATTTCTTCATGTGTTTGTTGGCTGCTCGAATGTCTTCTTTTGTGAAGTGTCTGTTCATGTCTTTTGCCCATTTTATAATGGGGTTGTTTGTTTTCTTCTTTTCAGTACGTTTCAGTTCCTTGTAGATCCAGGATGTTAAGCCTTTGTCAGACCTAGAGTTGGCAAATACTTTTTCCCAGTCTGTAGGCTGTCTCCCTGCTCTCTTGATGGTTTCTTTGGCTTTGCAGAAGCTTGTCAGTTTAATAAGGTCCCATTTGTCTATCTTCTCTCTTAAGTCCTGTGGGTTTCGGGTTTTGTACAGGAATTGGATGCCAGTTCCGATTTCCATGAGAGTATTTCCTTCCTTTTCTAAGGTTCTTATGGTTTGAGGTTTTACATTTAGGTCTCTGATCCATTTGGAGTTAACCTTTGTGCATGGGGATAGATAGGGGTCCTGTTTCAATCTTCTGCATGTGGTCAGCCAATTTTCCCAGCACCATTTACTGAATAGGTTCTCCTCTCCCCATTGGTAGGTGGTGGGGGCTCTGTCGAAGATGAGTTGGTTGAGAAATTGAGGTTTTGCTTCTGGAATCTCAATTCTGTTCCATTGATCTATATGCCTGTTCCTGTACCAATACCAAGCTGTTTTGATGATTGTAGCTTTATAGTAAAGTTTGAAATCTGGTATTGTGATACCACCTGCTTTGTTTTTTTTGCTGAGGATTGTTCTGGCTATTCTTGGATGTTTGTGTTTCCATATGAATTCCTGTGTTGTTTTTTCTAGGTCTGAGAAGAATGTTGTTGGTAATTTAATGGGTATTGCATTGAATTTGTAGATTGCCTTAGGTAAGATGGACATCTTCACAATGTTGATTCTTCCGATCCATGAGCATGGGATATTTTTCCACTTGTTCATGTCAGCTTTGATTTCTTTGAGCAGTGTTTTGTAATTTTCATTGTAAAGGTCTTTCACGTCTCTGGTTAGGAAGATGCCAAGGTATTTCATTTTTTTTGTGGCTATTGTGAATGGAAGTGTGTTTTTTATTTGGGTTTCTGTTTGTTTATTATTGGTGTAGAGAAATGCGATTGTCTTTTGTACATTTATTTTGTATCCTGAGATTTTGCCAAAGGCTTTTATCAATGTAAGGAGGCCTTTGACAGATCTCTTGGGTTTTCAAGG
>NW_007251452.1:1932-4585 GCF_000164805.1 Carlito syrichta | reverse complement strand
GGTGAGAGGAGGACAAGTTCGGAGCTGGCAGGGCCCGAGACTTCCAAGGAGCCAGATCACCGGCTTTGGAGAACTCTAGAGGCTGCATCCTGCAGTGCTCCAGGGCTGCCTCTGAGTCCCTGCCCTGCCCTGCCCTCGGGCTTCCCCACCTAGGGGACACTTGAGAATTCAGAAGAGGTGGGTCTCAGTCTCACCAAGAACTTTAAGATCAATTACTCTTGTGTTGTTCACAAAGAATTACCTCATTGCGTTCACATGTACGATCACTCATTGCAGTTGGATTCATCAACAAAGAGGTCACATACTATAACAGTTGTGGAATTATTTTTTATTTCTGCAGTCAATAAGATCATTTCGGGAGCGAACCCAAGCCCTTCTTTATGACTGATAAATCTCACCACATAGACATAAGAGACACTTTGGGAGGCTGAGGTGAGAGGATCTCTGGAGTCCAGGAGTTCGAGATCAGCCTGGCAGCTTAGTGAGATCACATCCCTCTAAACAATAACAATCATGAGTAAGCGGCATTTTAAAAACAATCAAAAGTGGGCACCACATAGGAAAAGATGGTCCACAGAAAAAGAAACACCAACGACTCAAGGAAAATGAAAAGATGCTCGAAATTTTAAAATTGCAAATAATACCCATGATGCAATATAATGATGCCCTTATCAGGTGAGGAAAGCTAAAAGAGGACTGCAGTCTCCTGCTGTGTTTGAGCTAAGAAACACATGATTCTGGGAGATCTATGAATCGATGCAGCTTCCATGCAGTTTAACAGGGAAGGTCTTTAGGATGTATATTCCTTGGCACAGCAAGGTCACTCCCTGGAGGGAGAGACTGAAGAACTAACTGGGTAATGGCCCCAAGAAACAATTTAGGATACCATACCACAGCCTTGGTGGCAATAAGCCCAGAAGGTCAGGATAACTACTCACTGGGGATCAGGTCCACTGTCCACTGAGGAAGCTAGAAGCTCAAACTCACCTGCAGTAATTTTCTATGTATAAATAAATGTACCCTACAACTCTACAATAAAATAATAAATACTCCATACTTTTTAGCTTATGATTCTATCTTTTCTTTTTAACAACCATGAAAACATTAGTTGAGATTTCTTTCTTGACATATTGATAAAGTTATTCGTGCAAATGTCACAACAAAATATTCAATTAGGAAACCAGAAAATTAAAAATAAGACATTGCCTAAAGCCCATGGGTTCGAGCAAAGCTTCTGCTACTTGGTGAGACTTCATCTCTACAATTAAGAAAAAAATATCCATGTGTTACAGCATGGTCCCGTATTTTAGACTATTTGGAAGCCTGAAGTGGAAGGATCGTCTGAAGTGGAAGGATTGTAGAATGGGTGATAGTGATAGTGCAGCCTGGGTGATGGAGTAAGAGTTCAACTAAAAAAAATAGTATATTCTGGAAATTTTTTACTTTAATAATCTGTTTTAAAAAACATGTAATTCCTGACAACTAAAACAATATTTTAAAGTATTTTAATAAAGGTACATAAATATCTACAACATACATCAAATCACCACTTCCTCAGTTGGGGACATATATATTTCACTAATCAACCCTACATGGAGAAATTAGAATAGAGTTTGAAATAGAGAAATACCAGCCTGTGGTCCAACAGATGAACACAATCAATTTCTTTTTCAAATTGTCATGAAATCTCTAGTGTTTATTTTCTGAGTAAGTGATAACTTACATTCTTTTGAAGGTGGCATAGAGAATTTTGGCAACAGGGAAAGCTGGGAGGAATAGAGTGGATATTTTAGGAATTAAGGGGTGAAGTATAAGAGGTTTAGAAAAACCACATAGAAAAAAACTATAAGCTTTCAAGCACCACAGAGTTAATACTGGTTAAAATCTTTTTCCCCAAAAGTATTGAAAAGGAGCAATTAGAATAAACTTTTAGTTAATGTTTATCGAGATAAGCTTGGGCTAGACTGTGCTTTAGGAAGTGTATCCATGTTACACACGGATATGTTTGGATAGTGTAAATAAACTCTGTTTTACTAAAGTGTATATGAAGTACAGGAAATCAATTAACATGTGAGGTATCAAGGAAGTATGATATTTAAACCATAGGATGAGTACTTGAGAATCCTGGTGCTTAAATCATCTGTGACTGGTTTCATCTGTCCTAGTCACCATTGAATGAGAATCACTTCACGCCCCACCTTCCAAGTCTGGGGTCATAAATGACAGCTGTATTTCTTCTGGGACTTGGTCTGAGATTAAGGAGACATTAAATAGGGGGCCTAAATTTATATATGGTGATGGGGGGTGGAAAGATTGACAAACAATGGCAAAGAGAGCAAAGCAACAAAAAGGTGCCATGTGGACACCTAAGATTGAAATGAAGATAAAATATGCTAGGCATTTCAAAGGCAAGATTTTTATTTATTTATTCATATATTTTTAAATTTAATTTGTCAGAGTCTCACTCTGTCACCCAGACCAGAGTGCAGTGGCATAATCACAGCTAACCACAAAGTGAAACTCCTGGGCTCAGACCATCCTTCCGATTCAGCCTTTCAAGTAGCTGGGACTATAGGTGCATGCCACAATAACTGGATAATATTTTTGTAACTATATTGCCTAGTCTGCTCTAGAACTCCTGTGCTGAAACAAT
>NW_007251452.1:0-1254 GCF_000164805.1 Carlito syrichta | reverse complement strand
TAGATGGATAAGCAACTTGCAGATTCTGGGAGGACCCACAAAAATTGACACAGAAAGAATATGCATTAGGCTACTGAGAAGAACTTTACCTTTAATCATATATGCCTCTCCCCATCTGTTGTTCAAATGTCCCAGATCTTAAAGCTAACTTGAAAACCACTTTGGTTACTGACCATGTTCGGTCATTAACCCCCCATTCCTACAGATAATATTTAGATGTTCTCACTGTCAAAATTCAGAGCACTAAATGTTTCAATAAGAAGCCCTTTCAGCTGCACAGAACTTGTACCTGCTGACCCCCTCACCAACAGTCACCTATCCCAACCAGAAAAAAAATGAGACTTTCACTTTGATGTATAATTTTCTTGAAAAAAAGAACAAATATATAAAAGAAACACTGAAGATAAAACTCATTACAGCATTATTGAGCATCTGAAGAGGCTTTATTGACCATAATTTTTGAACATAGAAGATACAGTAAGGGGAATGAAAAGATTTTTTTTATTGAGAATATTTTTGAAGAAGACACACACACAAAATTTAAGATGAAATTTCCAGTGTATTAAATGACAGTTCCAGCTACCCCAGAGCAAAGGAATCATGGAGGAGCCATTCCACTCCAAACATTTGTAGCTTCAACTGGAGGAATTTGACATGCCAAAAGTTCCCTGCCTCTGACCATTCTTTCTCAACTATCTGTCCTGAGTTGTAGCAGGCTGATCAGAAATGTATGCCCAACATAGTGTTTATCTTTTTTTTTTTTTTCTGTGTCCGATTATCCAGGTTATGTTTCCTTCAAAGTTCTCAATCTTGTCTAGGGTGTGCTCACCTGTTCTGCATTTTAGCATATTCTAGTCTCTGAGCAGGCATCCTTATCCTGAACAGACCCAGTGCAGAAACCCAGAGAATCTGGAAAGCATTTCCAATATATACCCAACAAAGAAGCCTACATGCACAGAGTCCAAGGACGCCGGCTGTGATAGTACTGGCCTGATTCAGGTTTTTTCAATTATTTGATAGTTTCAGCCTTCAGAAGCCAGTTTGCACTGAGAATCATTTCTTTTAATCCAGTGAAAAATCTTCACCTTTTCATCAAATGCTCAGTTACCTTTACTCATAATAAATCTCTTTGTGTTTAAGCTATTTGGGTGTTCTGTTTTTATGTACAGACCTCCACCCACACTCTACAACCAGATAATTATTGGCTTAGATAGTTCTTTGTGCCACAGTTTCCCATCGAGAACTAATAAATAA
>NW_007251451.1:0-6725 GCF_000164805.1 Carlito syrichta | reverse complement strand
TCTTTTGTTTTTTTTTTAGAGTTGGAGTCTCACTCTGTCACCCAGACTGGAGTGCAGTGGTAAGCTCCCGGCCACTGTAGCCTCGACCTGCTGGGCTCCAGCAATCCTTCTGCTTCAGCCTTCCAAGGAGCCAGAACTACAGGTGTGTGCTACCATGCCCGGCTAATTTTTGATTTATTGTAGAGAAGAAGTCTCACCAAGTTGTCCAGGTGGGTCTCAAAATTTCAGGCTCAGGCAATCCACTCACCTCGGCCTCCCAAAGTGCTGGAATGACAGGTTGAACCACCAAACCCGGCCAAAAATAAATTTCAAAATGTGGATCTACCTTCTTTTTTACATTTCTGGGATCTCAGTTCCAATCCTGATCATGAAACCATGAGCAAGCCCATATGTCCTGCTGACGACAGTTGACTTGCATGCCGTGTTAACATTTCATGACTGACATTCTGAAACTTAACAAATCACCTACTGAACACTTCCTCAATAACTTTCATTTTCATCAATAATAAGAGCAATAATTGTCAGTTGACAAGACATTAGCGTTTGCTTTAATTCATGTTTTTTCCTCCTGTCTTCAAGCTTGACATTTCTTACTTTAAAATTTTTTTTCTTTTTGTCAACTGTGGTCTCAGCTGTCTCTCTTGTGTTGATTGTACCCCAATCCTTGCCTAGTGAACTCAGTCATATGTTATAAGTGAGTTCATATATGTAAAACACTCAATTCACAGTCTGGCACATGATAAATGCCATGAGATTTGGGGGCTACTATTGTTTTTACTATCACCATAGTCATCATCACCAGTACTACTATCAAGGTTGCCTCAGAGCAAATCAAATACATATAGTCCAATCTTTTCATTTTCCTATGTGTGTATGTTTAATGTAGAGTCGTAGCTTTTACTCTCAGACTTATTCTTCTATTATCTGCATTGAATCATCATTAATGTCTTACCAACCTCTGCCAAATCTCTCACATTCATTTTCTCTTCTCTGTATAGATCACATTTACTGTGGTTTAAACTCATTTCATTTCTCTGGAATTCTGCTTGAGACTCCCAGCTTTCTCTTTTTACTATGTTGCATGTGGTAGCCATTGTATTTTTTAAAGAAAGTGTAGCTCCACTTATGCCACTTTTAAAAACTTCCAACAATCCCCACTGCCCAATACATAGAGTTCCCTGTCCTTCCTGTGACATCGAAGGCCCTCAGGATTCTGCTTTCGGAAGCTGTTTCTAGCTCTGTGGTTTCCATTTCTTTTCACACATCCTGGGGTGCAACCAGTCTACATCGTATCGAGTGCTCTCTCATTCCACATGTGTGCAGTGAAAACTTCCTACAGAGAAGCTTCTCTTTAGGTGTCACAGCACAGTGAAGAACAATACAGACATGCTCACTGCTCTGAGATAAACATCACATACTTGTTCCACCTCTGCTTCCTTGTGAGGTAGCTTTGTCTTGTTTATCCACATGTGATTTGTCTGATGTGAAACCAGTAATATACCTTCTTATTTATGAAGCATTCTTGTCCTTCTGACTGCAATTCCTCTTTGCCTTCTTAATCTCCATGGTATTTACTTGTGCACTGCACTTCGCCTTTTCATTCTTAGTTTGCATTCTGTTCTGTATTTAGGGGATATGTGAAGATTCCCTGAACTCTGGATGAGGAATGCCAAAGCTCAGAACAGTCTCTCTAAATCTAGAGACTACTTTCTTCAACCATATGTGCCTGTCGCAAGCTTCCAGCTTCTATTCAGAGCCAGCCAGTGCTGTGTCTACTAGTACGCATGCATCTCATTGTAAGGTAAGTATAGAAATGCACCCAACTTGGAAACAGTAACAGAAGCAGGCTAAGTGAGCCTTCTGTACCATTATACTTTTTCTATGAGTTGTGAATGTTGTTCTTACTTCCTTATTTCTTCAAGTAGCAGACTGAAAAGAGGCTGGAAAGAGATGAAAATCAGCAATTGCCCCAAATTTTCAGGCAAGAATAGCATATTGCTTGAAATATTCATATGATTGAAGGGAAAGTAGTATTTTTGCTTGAATTATCTGTGTAATAGATTCTACTGACCACTTCATAAAATATGTGCAGACACAGCTTATGTTGCAACCCTATCTTAAAAACTCATCCTTTAGAAAAATAATTTCAGCATCACAAGTATACTTTTTCTCTATTTCTTTTCATACCTTTTTTTACCACATAGTTATCAACTTGCTGAAAAAGTAGTTTCAGAAGAATCCTGATTTGCAGAGCACAGGTTTCCTTAGCTCAAGGTTATATATGTTCTGAAGTGGAAATAAAGTCTATTCAAACTCAATGGAGCTGAGATTACTGCTCAGGGAATTTTAGTAGCTATTTCTTAATGGATCTAGACCATATCCTTCTGATTAAGTGTAAATAGCATTTGGTAAGGAGGTGAGATACTCATGCTTCATCTTCCTCTGCTATCCCACATGACTTAAAGCAAAAGCAAATAAAAGAAGCAGTACAATGTTGCTGTTGGAAAAGTCTGAAAATGTTGTGTATGAAATTATTTATAGAGAATTAACTGAAGTGAACTCTTCCAATAATATTTTCTTACTAATAAAGTTGTTAATAATGAGATGAGTCAGTTATAATGGTCAATTATAACTTCAAATTAATCACTGATTACTTTTCAATATATTGCACCCGTCAAGGCCAGTAGCACATCTGTAGCATTTAAGAGTGCAGGCTCTGAAGATGGTGCATTTGAATTCAGACTCCTGTGATCTTGGTTGGGCCATCTTCTTGTCCTCTGGATAAGCCTTGACTTCCCTAAAAATCAAATAAGGGGAATAATCTTATGTACCTCAGAGTTAGTACTCTGCAGATCTTAGCTCTTATGTTTTTATTGTTAAGACATTTGATATTTTGAAAAAAAAAATTTTATCTTCAACATTCTTTGTGACCTTTATAGATATCTGCTGATTTGATGCAACTTTTAAAATAAAAACATTTAACATATCTTCACCTTATTAATCTAGAACACCATTTAAATATGCAATCAGTGTTTCTTCCCTTGGGTAATACGTGAAAAATATTAGTCATTCAGCAATTACAGAATATGATCTATTATATGACCTGAGTGAAACCTGAAATTTCACTTTGAATGCCAATAGCATTTTTTAAAAAAATGAAATCAATTTTATTGTTTAAAGCAGTTGTACGTTCATAGCAAAATTGAACAGAAAGTACAGAGCTCTAATACATCCTCTTCTCTCAAAATACCCAAAAGCATTTTTGTTGATTTTAATTATAGATTGAGGGTTGCTTACTTTTACATAATCCACCATCTATGTTGTTTTTAAAAAATTCTAATTAATGAATGTTACCATATATATCCTGATTAAAAACATTAGAAAGCATATTGCTAAATTGAAGGAATAGATTTAGGAGTATTTCTACTTAGAGCAATAAAGTATATTCATTAAATCTAAAAAGTCCAGATCATTAAACATTATTTTTTTGATTTCTGTATATATTGGTTATACTCTATTTATTAATGGCTCTGCGAACATAACTGAAAATTTTGAATCGGATGACATAGTATCTATTTCTTTAGTCCTTGGGTTCTGGGATAAGTTGGAATATAAAATGTGACTGATTATAAAATAACTCATTTTAATAGAAAATGAGAAGGAGCAACTCTTGCAAAATGTTTCAGAATAAGAGAAAAGTACACTACAAATGAGAAAAGGAAAACACTAACTGGCTATACAAATATATGACATTTTAGCACATAAAATTTCTCCTTTAACTAAGGAACTTCTGTTCCATCAGGATTCCTCTCAGAACAAGTTCTTACCTTCTGAATCATCAGTGATTGCTACAACTTTAATGACACCAAAGGGGTTAAAACTTAAACGCAGCGATTGCCCCTCATTGCTAAAAACACAGCTAAACCCCGGTGGCTCTCTGCTCTGTCCCAAGCACCACTAACCCCTTCCTTTGGGGTTCCACTTCTTTGACCACTATGGCCAGCCCCAATCCCCTCCCTGAACTTTCATGCAATGATGCCGGACTCTCAGCACCACAAATCTTAGAGAAGGTGTCCTGTGAACGTCAGTGCTCAGCCCCTCATGAAATTTGGTCTGAATCTGTCAGTGGATAGGAAGATGAATTTCACGCTTCGAACCAGCATCACCATTGGTTAACAAAATTCCTCAGAGTGAGGCTTTTTATTTTTTAGAGAATGTTTGAGAATTACCAAATAGTTTTAAAATTGTTTTCTTCTCTTATTTTTTTTTAAAAGGGACTGTGTGATTTTAAAAATATATTTAACTTTCTAGTTGTATTGTTTTCTTTCCTTGGATATTGTCTTTTATGATTCTAGCTTTTGTGAGTTAATTGTGGTTTTTAACTGCTCTAATACATGCTTGTGTGTGTGTGTGTGTATGTGAATGTGTGTGTGTATGTGTATGTGTGTATGTTTATGTGTGTGTGTATGTGTGTGTGTGTGTGTAGATGTAAATGTTCTATGTAAAGATAACTCACATCCTCTTTTTCCTGAGACCTCATCATCTGCCTCACCACCTCCTCCCACTCACAACCCTTATCCTTGTGTAGCCTTGGTGAACAAGCCAGACTTTAAGGTGAAGCCAGAAAGTAGTTTTATTCTTTCTTCTAACCCTGGTAATTCTTGAAATATCTTCAACTAGACATTTTCTTCTGTCTCGGATAAAAATTGACATGACTTTTCTGATTATAAGGTAATAAAAAATTTCCCCAGTCATTTCTGGATAGAAAGTCTCATTTCACTAATTTTGGGGTCCAGTTCAGGGTCAAAGCCAGTGCTGCAAACTCCCCACCCCGTGAAATCTTTTCTGTTCCCTCAGCTTGTGCTGTTTTAAACACGAAGCCTGCAGTGAGAGAAGGGCACAGCCTCTTCCTAATTTCCCCAGCAAGTCCTTCTAACCTCTGAACCCCTCACCGAGCTGGGTTGGAGGGCATGGGAGAATGATGCGGAGGAAGAAGCTGGGAAGCATCTGACATTGATCTCCCGCGGTTGATTACCGAGGTTTTTCGCCTGTTCTCTTGCTTGGCCCTCTGACCACATCTCCCTCGGTTTAGATCTTGCTTGTCTTAATGCTGCTTGCTTTTGACTGCACTGCCGCTTCTGCAATATAACAATCTGCAGCACCACAACCATCTACAGTTTCTTTGGGCTGAAAATGTCTCACTTTTACAGAATCTCTTTGGGGTACTATCTCTTAATTGGATAACCTTTAGTGAGGGGTTCACATGTAGGCACTGGAGGATAAATGACCTTGTATTCATTAAGACTACAGTTCTTGACCAAGCGCAGTGGCTCAAGCCTGTAATCCCAGCACTTTGGGAGGCCGAGGCAAGTGAATTGCCTGAGCCCACAGGTTTGACACCAACCTGGACAACATGGTAACACCTCATCTCTACAACTAAAAAAAAAATTAGCTGGGCATGGCAGCACATGCCTATAATTCTGGATACTTGGAAGGCTGAGGCAGAAGGATCACCTAAGCCCAGCAGGTGGACACTGTGGTGGCCATGAGCGTGCTGCTGCACTCCAACCTGGGCAAAACAAAGTGAGACTCCTACTCAAAAAAGAAAAAAAAAAAGTACAGTTCCTTCTTAAGGTAATACATATTGTATACTCCAAAAATTCTCAATGAAGTCCCTGTATTAAGATGAAAGGAAAGCAACCCTGACAATTTTTCCAAAAAACCCTCTAATTTCCAATGCATAACTCTGTCAACTTTAACTTATTTTCACCTTTGAGAAATAACCATAAAGCAGGTTGCCAACAAGGTCTTCATCAAGTTCTTCATTGGTTGTCTGACACTTTGCATTGGATTGTAGGGAAGAATTTACTGCTATTGCCTTGGTGGCTTCAGTGAAAATTGAGACAGAAAGTGTCTCAGTTAAATATCTTGTTACAGTGCCACTTCCTTTACAGTTTTATTTTTTTCTCCATCTGTTAATTTCTTTTTTTATACTTCATTTTATTTTTTTCGAGATATAAAACCTATCTGTTAATTTCTGAGAGTCCTTGACATTGCTCATAATTTTTCATTTTCTTATTATTTCTATTAGTTGTGTTTTATATATTTTGAAGTTGTATTGTTGGGTACATATGAGTTTACAATCATCATATGTACTTGGCAATTTTAACTTCTTAACTCTTTTAACTTTCACTATAAAACCTTCCTTTTTTGACACTTTAAATGCTATCTCTTTAATTCTATCTGGGTTGATAATAATATTGCTCTATTTGCCTTATTGCTAGAGTTTTATAGGCATTTCTTTTCATCCTACTTTCTTAGTTTTCTTCTTTTTCTTCTTCTCCCTGTTAGATTTATTATATGTGCATTGTTCTCTTTATTTCCTTTAATGTTTTAATAATTATAAATTTTATTTTAATTGTATAGTGCTTACCATTAAGTATTTAAAATATATTTAAGCTTTTATTTTTTATCAATGTTCAAAATAAGAAAATTGTCATGTTTTATTTATTCTTTCCTATTTTATCAACTATGTTGATATTATTGCTATACCTCTGTCTTCCCAAATGTAAACCTTTTTCTTCTATCTTGTCATTATTTTATTTTTTGTGATGCATTCTTTCAGAATTTATTTGACTCAGTTGCCTACATAATTTTTTAAAATACTACTTTGTTCTTTAACTAGCTTAGTTCACATTGCTCTTTCAGTGCTCCTATTGAGTTAA
>NW_007251450.1:5554-10924 GCF_000164805.1 Carlito syrichta | reverse complement strand
AATTTCTCCAAGAGACAGCTTTGCAGAGCCATTTCAAAATATGTCAAAAATATATTTTTCGGAAAACATTTCTATTTCCTTTAGGGCTTACTATCTGTCATGTGATGCTATACCAGAGTCAGGTTTGAATTTGGTATCTTATTTCCACAGAGCCTGTTTTGTCAGTCTTAAGATCTTTATTTTAATGTTAAGGCTAGCCAGTTGTGCTTAAACTCCAAAAGGGAGGAGGTAGAACAAGGTGTGTCATTCCTCTTTCCAACCATGGCCTGGAATTTAGTTTTCAGTTTTTCAGGTTTCCTTTGACACAGAGTGGGTCCATTCAGTTGGCTGGGGGGCTTATACTTTTATTTTTCGTTTACACTTGCTTTTTCCGCCTTTTTCTTTCTCATCTACTTCTAAAACTCCTGCTATGTAAAAGCTAGTGTTTGCTATCATAATTCCCATTGCCTTCATTCTTTTTCTTTTTGATCCTCAGACAGGATAATTTCAAATTACCTATCTTTGAGCTCACTGCTTCTTTTTTCTGCTTGATCAAGTTAGCTGTTGAAGATTTCTACTGAATTTTTCAGTTCAGTTATTATATTCTTTTTCTCTGGAATTTCTATTTGATTTTAATTCATTGTGTCTAGCTCTTTGTCAAATCTCTAATTTTGTTCATGTATTTGTTCCAAATTTTACTTAATTTAATTGGTGCTCTGTGAACTTCTTTAAAAGGATTATCCTGAATTCTTTGTCAGTCTATAGACATCCTTATCTTCCACATGTATTACTCTAAAGCTTTAAAATTTTCTTTTGGTAGTGTTGTATTTCTCTGGGTTTTCATAATTCCTCTGTCCTTGCATTGGTGCCTTTACATTTGAGGAGACAGCCATCTATTCCAGTCTTTGTAAGTATGATTTGGTAGTGATAGATATTTATACTTTGGTGGGAAGGGGATTCTAGATGGGCCAGCTTACGACAACCCTGAACAGGCAGACCTTGGTGTCAGGTTCTCTAGATGTGCTCTGAGGTTGAATTGTACTGCTAACTGGGCTCTACAATCATTTCTGAACAGGTAGGATTATAGGCTATCTTCCCTGGCTGAGTGGTACTGTTGTTTGGAATCTGTAGTTGAGCAGACTTATGTGCTGAGCTCTAAGACTAGCTGAAGCCTCCGGGGTTGCTGCTTAGCTACCCAGAGTGTGCACAGCCTGAGGCTATGCTCCACAGATATGTGTAGACTTGGGTTTTCCTTCTGGCCTAGGGTAGGCTTGAACAGAGGACAGAGGATGAGTGGAGTTTCTGCTCAGCTGCTGGTGCTGAGTAGGGCCTGATGTACCCTGCACAGTTAAGTATTGGCTTGCTGTTGCCTTATAGCCTGGGAAGGCCTTAGAGAATACCAGGGCTATGTAGGAAATCTGGGATGCTAGCCTGGAAGACTTGTGGACTTCACTTCCTTCGGTGCTGTTTACTAGTTTTTCTCACGAGGTGTTTCCATTGACCAGAATGCATAGAAACTTTCAAGACCTAAATGCTGGTCACTGTGAGCCCCACCCTTATTCTTTGTTTATAGCTGACCCCCAGTAGTGTAGTTCTTCTGGTACTTCCAATATTTCTTGTGGAAAAAGACAAGTGTGAGCCTCATGTGAAGTGTCCTAGAATGGTCAGAGACACTGTACAGTGGGAAAAATGAGTTGAAGTTGGGCATTCAGCTCCCTGATCATTCTAGGACACTAGTGGAATTCTGTGTGTGTGTGCTGTGCCAGCTTGGGGAAAGGGTGGCATGGTCAAAATAAACTGTTCCTCTTACTCTTCAAGCACAGGTTTTCTTAGTTCTGCAGTCCAAGTGGATGTCTTGGTCTCACTCCCAAGTTCTTAGAAATTCACAGGAATATTCTTGCCTGTGGATAGTTGCTGGTTCGATTTCTGTGTGTGTGAGAAGTGGATCTAGAGATTT
Organism: Carlito syrichta; assembly: GCF_000164805.1. Taxonomy (NCBI): domain Eukaryota; kingdom Metazoa; phylum Chordata; class Mammalia; order Primates; family Tarsiidae; genus Carlito; species Carlito syrichta. The sequence continues at coordinate 8,988 of NW_007251450.1, read as the reverse complement.
TCTCTTCTACCATCTTGTGTTGTCATTCTCTGGAATAATTTTAGATTTATAGTCGAGTTGCCAAGATAGTAGAGTTCCTATATACTCTTCACACAGTTTCTTCTGATGTTAACATCTTATGTTACCATGGTACATTTATCAAAAATAAGAAATTAACGTTGTTCCATATGATCACTAAACTGTAGAGTATATTCTACCAGTTTTTCTACTGTTTTTCTCCTTTTGCTCCCAGGTACCACCCAGTATCTCCTATTGTCTTTAGTCTTTATTTTTCCTTAATCTGCTTCAATCAGGGACAGTTTCTCTATCTTTCATGACTTTGTCATTTTGAAGAGTGCTAGCCAGATTTTTTTTAAAAGAATATTTTTCAACTTATTTTATTTATATTATGTTTTCTCATGATTAAACTGGGGTTATGAATTTTGGTGAAGAATATTGCACAATTGAAGTGATCTTATTGTCATGGCAAGGTGAGATAGCCATATGATTTTCAGTAGTGATATTAACTGATTACTTGGACAAGTTGGTGTCTTGGTGAATTCTTTCATATATAATAATAATTTTTCTTTTTCCATATTCCATTCTTTAAATGTCAGTCATTAAGACAACAAAGGGTGCCTGCATAATGAACATTTGTATACCTAACCCTGAATTATATCCCACATCTTTAAAATTAAAAAAAAAAAAAAGACCAACCTGTAAGTCAGGCAAGAGGAATTAAACTTCACCTCCTGGAGGGAAAGCTATCAGAGAATTTGTGGAGATAATTCAAAATTACCACAGTAATTAACAAACATTTTATTTTATTTTATTTTTTGAGTTGGATTCTTACTCTGTTGCCAGGCTGGAGTACAGTGTCATACTCATGGCCACCATAGACTTGACCTCCTGGGCTCAGGTGACCCTTTCACCTCAGCCTTCCAAGTAGCTGCAACTACAGGCATGTGTCACCTAATTTTTTGATTTATTGTAGAGACAAGGTCTCACCAAGTTGCCCAGCGTGGTCTCAAACCCCTGGGCTCAGGCAATCCTGTCACACTGGCCTCCAAAGTGCTGGGATTACAGGGTTGAGCCACCATGTCCAGCAATTAACACACTTTCAAAATGATTTTCTATTGGTTACAGAATTCTGGGTTGGCAGGTTTTTTGTTTTGTTTTTTCGTTTCATAACTTCAAAGGCATCACTTCATTTCTTGCTTGTGTGGCTTCTGATAGGAAGTCATCTCCAATTCCTAACCTTATTTTTGTTTGTTCATTTGGTAATGTGTTTTTTTCTCTAGCTACCTTCAAGAGTTTCCTCTTTGTCACTGGTTTTCATCAGTTTGAATAAACTCCATATCAGTTTTATCAGAGTCATCCATGGGGGGTTACTGTATACATGCAGCATTCTTAATAAAGGGGAACCAAAATTATCATTCTCCAAATGTGACCTGTTTCTCCAGAAAGTCAAAGGGAAATACAATAAAATACTTTTCCCTATCCTTTAGAGAAATGTATGTCAGGGCAATGCAGGATTAGATTGATGTTGCTTTATTTAGTTAAAAATTAGAATGAGTTGTTTCTCCTTTCAGTAATAATCCAGTAACAAAATTAAAGTAATTTAGAGCTAAATAAATGCAATAACAATTTTCATTTAAATTTTGCTATATTATAGCTCAGTGCATTTTATTTGTACACTATTCCAAAAGCAGAAAAACCTAAATTAAATTAACATATAAGAGAAAAGTAACATAGAAGTTGTATTATTGTAAATTCCTTATACCACCATAAGTGGTTTTATTTTTCAACTCTGAGTTTATGTATCTTTTTCCTTTAAACGTGTCATGGGACCTAAGACTGTGTTTTGAAATATATGTCTACTATATGAAATGTAAATCCTATTTTTAAATGCACATTTACATTCAAAGCTAGCTGTGATCCATTGACCCATATATTTTCTATTTTTAAGTGTCCCCTTAATATATCGCTATATATTAAATTTTAGCTTATTATGACATGAGATTATACAACCTGGAGTGGCAAGGTATATTAGAATGGAAGATAAACAATCAAGTGTGAACGATGACAGCTTTTCTTGCCTTATTCCCCGCAGATGTAAGTTTCAATGGTAATACATCTCATTGCCTTAGTAGTGACTTTAGAACGAATTAAAAAAAAATCAACTGTCCAGTCAAGTATTCAAAGTGATTTGCCTGTTATAGGGGATGGCAAAAGACTATGACCTAAAAACTAATAAATTTGATTTAAAAAATTGGTAAATTTTACTTCCTAAAGGCATAGAAAAGAGACATATGAAGCAAGTAATGTTGTTATTATTTTTTTCTCTGTTTTTCCTTGTTGCTAAAACAAATTAGGTTTTTTCCACTCACTCTTTTCATAGTTTTTACATGTCCAAACTCCTGTCTCTCTCATTTCATGCTTGTACACATATAGTAATATATACTTTTGAGTGACAAAAGTTGATTGATGAAAGAGTATAAGTAAGCTGAAATCAAACTACACATGACATGTGTGTTATTCCTCAGAGCTAGACTTAGAAAGATAATAGGGTTTCGTTGCATTATTTCCTGCAGATGCAAATTTCAATGAGAGCATATGTAATTGCTTCAGTTTTAGTTTTCTATCTCAGTTTCTGCTTTGAGGTCATTATACCTAGCCAAGAAATCCCAGCTACCCAGACTTGGGTAGTTTCTGAGACAAGAAATTCCAGCTACCCAGACTTGGGTAGTTGATAATATCCTGATAAAGCCACTTCACTGGGTGACCAATTTGCTGAGTAACTATTTTACTAAATTTGTTTCTGTTAAATATTTGAGGCTGACTAAATTTCATTTGTTATAGTCACAGTAAATGTTAGGGAATGTCCAATCTACTTCTGACCCAAATTCCTATTTTTACAGATGGAATCCAAAAGAGAAAGATAAAAATTGATGGTGCATAAGATAAATATATTTATAGAAATTCAATCTTGAATAAAATAATTTCTTTATGATGTAGTCTTTCCATGAATATATTCTTCTTATTAATAAATGATTAATGTCAATGGTTAATTTTTTCTGTAGCTGCCTTCAAGATTTTTCTCCTTGTCTGTGGTTTTCAGCTGTCTGAATACCTTACATATCAGTTTTATCAGAGTCCTCTACAGGGGTCACTGGGCACATGTGGCACAGAGAATGCATGAATTAAGAATCTACTCTTCAATAACATATTTTACATCTATATTATGGAGTATGTTAATAAATGTAAATAATTTCTTGTGAATACATTTTGATGAGTGAAAATGCAGTCATGAATATTCTTCCTATTCAAAAAATATATTCTTATGAATATATTAATCTCTCCCTCTCTCTTCCCTTTGGTCTCCAGAGGTAACATCAGAGACCAGAAGAGACACTTAAAAGTGTTCCTTAAAAAGTCAAAATACCGTGGGTTCG
>NW_007251450.1:0-4784 GCF_000164805.1 Carlito syrichta | reverse complement strand
ATTACCTCTCTGAGGTCACTTCTTACTTGGTGCACTGATTCATTTTTACCAGAGTTTCTAGAGTTTATTGCCTTTTAAGTCAAGAATGAGCTGCTAACAAAACTCAACAGCTTAAAAATTCCCAAACCCCAATTTGGTAATTTACTTTGATGGGGAAAAAAACCTATTAAATAGATTCAGAACTAATGTTCCCTCATCAACATTTTCTCTGCTGTCAACAGAGCTACCATAAAAAACAAATTATATCCAGAAGACAACTTGTTGAGAAAGGTCCAGTAAAGACAGGCACTATGAAACCATGATGACAGATGCATCTGACTGCGGGACATTTGTTTCCCTGATTCAGGAGAAGCTTGCACCGACCGGCTTATTATTTATCTCCTATTACATGTTACTAGGTTTCCATTGTTATCATCGTTGTCATCATGAGGATAGCAGCTCACATTTACTGAACAGCTGCTACATGCCAGGTACTTTAATAATAAAACTCCATATACTGTTGCATTTTGATTATTGTGAAAAACAAATGATCTATTACCATTTCACAGATAATGAAATTGTGTCTCCAGAGAGATGAAGTCATTTGTGATTCAGTGTCACATGACTTGAAAATGATGTCAGCTCAGAAAAACCCTTAATTAAGCATTGTTTCAGGAAACATTAGAAGTAAAATCAAGCAAGTTCCTTGAATTTTGTTGACATTTATCAGTTATTCCTGTTGACAGTCACTGAAAAAGATTCTTAATTTGCCAACCAATAAGACATCACTTATACAGCAAAATACTTGAACATCAGAGGATTTAAGAAATACTTTGTAAGCATTTATAGTTCAAACATGTAATGGATGAATTCCAGTTACACATTTTTAAGCACTTTGTACAATGAGTCAGTTCAGAGTTTCACTCACTCACAACATAATTGAACATTTGTTTCATTACAACAAATTTTCCCCAAAACTCTATCAGACATTTTAAAAATAGAAACATAGATCAAGTGTTTCACATGGGTACTCAGGAGCTGCTCAGTAGCTGCTAGGAGGACATCGTTTCTTCTCATTTAGAAGCTAAGGGAAAGGTGGGAATGAGGGAATGAATGGGAGGAGGCAAACAGAAAGAAGGAGCAGCTTTTACTGGTAAACAGCATTGAATTTGCTTTCACTTTTAAGTGGTCATTTTGCTAGGTCTCACCAACCTGTCCAGACTAGAGTAGACCACAACCTGGACTTGTGGGGGGGGCGTGAACATCTAATGTCCATGCAGCTGGTGTTGAAAGGACAGACCAAGAGTAACATTTTCATATTGCTCTTAAATCATGATGCAATGATAAGAAAATAGAAGTTATGCTTTTGGAGAAATGCCCAAATTAGGTAAAATTAACTTTACCAACTTTGCCTTTTCAGAAACAGACCTCCAGGTATCAGAGGTATCTCATAGTGACAATCAAGTTTGCCTAGAGTAAAGGGAATTTACAAGGCCTAAGACATCATGCATTGGGCAAGGATTGTAGAAGTCATGAAACTTGTAATTACAAAAGCTATGATCGCTCAGAAGGGGGAGAGGTGGGGATTCAATCTTCCAGTAAATTGGGCCCTATCTCCAGGGAAGCCAAGGATCCCCGAAGCTACCCACTGGGAATGCCTAGGAGATAAGGGGAGGTGCACCCTCCAGTAGCTCTAGGGAATGATGTTTGGGAAGTTGCAGGAGCATTAGAATCCTTGTCACGCCCTTCTTAGGGTTATGATCACATGGGTGGACATTAATGGGTCTCTGTGTGACAGGTTCTCCAAGACATCCACAGGTGTTTGACAAGGAAGTTACAGCAGTCATGGCAGTCACGTGCAACATCTCCAAGGAAAGGATTTAAGCCAGGACTCTGGGGGGCTACTAGGACTCTGGGGGGCTATATCGCCACACTCAACTAGAGTGTAGTCCTGCTCCCTGTCTGTGGGGGTGAACTTTTCTTAAATAAATCTTTTCTTCTCTCACCTCTGTGTGTTGCAATTCTTTGCATCTACTCAGATCTCTGGGTTCCCAGCGTGGCACCTCTGGCTTGCTGACTCTGATGGTGCTGCTCCTCTCTGTTGCACCTCTCTATCTCCTTCCATCTCACCCTCACCCTGTCCAGACCCTAACAGGTGTAAAATCTTTTTTTAATGCCATCTCTTAATTCTTTTACTCATATCTGTTGGTACCTAAGCAGTGAACTCAGGGCCATGTTAGGTTTTACGGTGTATGCCTAACATTGCATAGAATGTGGGAAGCAGCAGGATAATAACAACTAAGTGTGCACAATAATTTTTATAATAAATAAAAACTAAAAATTATGAAGTGCAAATCTAAGCTTCTCAGAATCAATAGAAAATAAATATCTTAAAAAACAGATGGAAAATGGAGTTAAATATGGGTCAGAGGAATGAGTTTTTGTAAAAATGAGTGAGCAGGTTGAAAAGAGGAAAATATAATTTGACAGTGAGGAGGATCCCTGTGAACAACCTTGATGTGTAAATAGAAAACGGACAACAGAGTAATGAATCCAATCCTGAAAAATGGAAAAATGACTTTTTCTCCCATCAATTTTATACTTCCTCTTGTGCATTTGTTTATGTGAATTATAGTCAGGATAATTAGAGCCTGGGCTATAAGACTGTTCCTTTAAGCATAGGTAATTCTTGGCTTTTTAGATTTATTCTTATAATGGGTAGAATGGAAGATAGAAATCCAAATGGAAGCATATAGAGTATCTTACCAATAAAGTTTATATCTGACAATTTGAGTCTAGGCCTTGTTATTCCTCTCAATTCAAACTCTGTCTCTGACATATTCTTTAAAATTTTTGAGCACCATTTTTTTTTTATTCTACTTACTCTTCACATTTCTAGCTTAATTCACTCAATTATATGATTTTCCACATCTCAGAATTAATTTTAAAACCATCTTTTTCTATTCACTATCTCTTTCCTTTCTCTTCACTGCTAAACTTTGAAAATCATATTTTTAAAAATGCTAAATGCCCATGTATATTCAATGCCAGTTTCTTCTCCATTTTCTAGACAGAGATAATTTTCTCCCACTTTTGGGAGTACAGCTTTTGATCCTGAAAAAGCATAGTTAGTTTCTAGGAAACCATACAATCTGTACATAAATATATTTTTTCAAGAAAGGTTGCTTGTTTATTGCAGCACTATTCACAATGGCAAAAACATGAAATCAACCATGTTGTCCATTGAAACTGGACTGAAAAAAAAATGTGGTACATATACACAATGGAATACTAAATGGTCATAAAGAAGGACAAACATATGGACTTCACAGTAACTTAGATGGATTTAGAGTCAGTAACACTCAGTGATCTATCACAGAAACAAAAAAAGAATACCACATGTTCTCACTCATGAGCGGACCCTGAACATTTACCCTAATACTATAACAAAGGGATTGGCAGTAGCGGGATACTGCTGGGTTGGTGGTGCAGGGAACACAACATCAATACAGGTATCTCAAACCAGGCAAAGTGGAGACCAAAGGGAGGCCCTAACCTTACCTGTACAATGTCCATTTACATAACTCATCCTGAATGGTGCCCCAATCTTAAAAATAAACTTTTTTAAAAAGAAAGATACCCTGTAAATGTGATACTTGCAGGTCCTAATAATCTGAAAATGAATTCATTGGCCTTACATAATCAATATTCAAGAAAGAGAAATGTCTCCCCAATACTAAAGATCAGTGAACAGATACTGGAAAGATATTCCATAAGAATCATCAAAATCTGAAAACTCCCAGAACTGCTGAGTGACACCAAGGATAGATATTGAACTCAAAGCACAAAGACTTTGAATCAAATGTCCTAAATGTGTTCAAAGAACTAAGGGAAATGATAAACAAATAATGAAAAGAAACCAGGATTACAATGTATACAAAAATAAAATAATTCAACAAGGAAGTAGAAACTATAAAAGGAACAAAATAAATATTCTGGAGATGAAAAGTATAATACACAAAAGGAAAAAGTCACTAGAGGCTTTCAACAACAAATCTGAACAGACAGAAGGAATAATAAACAAACTTGAAGACAGGTCATTTGAAATTATCCAGTCTGATAAACAGAAAAAAAATAATAATAATGAGTAAAAATGAGCATAGCCTGAGAGATCAGTAAGTCATCATCCAACATTCCTATAGATGCATACTGAGAGTTTCCAAAGGAGAGGAGAGAAAACAAAGGGAAGAAAATATATTTGCAAAAATGATGGCTGAAACCTTTTGAAATTAAAAAAATGAAAATGCATATTCTAGAAGCAGCAAAATAGTGCCAGAAAAGTAGATATCCACCTACAAATGAATGAGTTGGACTGTTCTCTTGCACCATGCACAAAAATTAACTCAGTGGATCAGAGGTGTAAATAAAAATGTTAAAATAATACAACTTTTAAAACAAAAGAGGGGGCCTGGCTCAGTGGCTCAGCCTGTAATCCCAGCACTTTGGGAGGCCGAGACAAGTGGATTGCCTAAACTCGTGGGTTTGAGACCAGCCCGGGCAACTTGGTGAGACCTCTTCTCTACAATAAATTTAAAAATTAGCCAGGTGTGGTAGTATGCACCTGCAGTTCCAGCTACTTGGAAGGCTGAGGCAGAAAGATCGCTGGAGACAAGCAGGTTGACACTGGGGTGGCTGTAAGTGTGCCACTGCACTCCAGCCTGGATGACGGAGTGAGATTCCAACTCAAAAAACAAAAAACCAAAAAAACACAAAACAGAGGGGAAATTCTTCATGACAATGTATTT
>NW_007251449.1:0-20919 GCF_000164805.1 Carlito syrichta | reverse complement strand
CCCTGGCACTTCTTCCCTCTGAAGAAGGTTTATGCCATTCTATCTATGACCTTGATGAACTCTGAAAGTTTTCTCCTAGACTCTAGGATTTTCTACATAGACTTATGTTCTGTTATTATGGACAGTTTTATTTCATTTCCAATTTATATGACATTTAGTTCATTTACTTGGTTTATGGCACAGGCAAACAAATCCCGTACCTTGAGGAACAGAAAACCAGTGGACTTCTCCTTGTTTATGATTTTATGGAAAAAGCATTGTATTTGTCACCATGACATAAGATATTATGTATATGTTTTTGTAAATACTCCCCATCTGGTAGGGAAAATTTCCTTCTATTCTCAAGTTGTTGAGAGTTGTGCTTTTATTTAAAATTATGAATGTCTGTTAGATTTTAATAGAAGCATTTTGTGCATCATTTGATAGGATCACATGTTGTTTTGCACCTAGGATATTAATAGAGTGAATGATATTGATTGGTTTTCGAGGAATGAACTAGCCTTACATTGGGAATAAATCTTATTTGGGCATGATATTATTCCTGAACATATATTTCTGATTTCTATTTGCTAGTATTTTTTGTGAGGATTTCTGCATTATGTTTAGGTAGAATATTGGCCAGTAGTTTTCTCTTAGTGTACCATATTTGCCTACAAAAGACTGACTTCATAAGTTGGGAAGTATTCCATATTCTTTCATTTTCTAAGATACATTTTATATAATTCATCATATTTCTTCTTAAACTTTTGGTAAAATTAAACAGTGAAATTGTAAGAACATCTAGATTTACTTTTTGGAAGTTTTATCTTTAATAGTTACAAGAATATACAAATAATACAAGATGATTTGGATACATTATGATTTTGAAGAATTGATCCATTTCATCAAATTTTTGATTCTCCAGTACATGGTTGTTTTAGATAATAAAAAAAAATTATAACTGGGACAGGCTCAGTGGTCCATGTCTGCAATTCCAGAACTTTGGGAGGCCAAAATGAGATGACTACTTGAGCCCAGGAGTTCAAGACCAGCCTGGGCAGCATAGCAAGATCTCATCTCTCTTTGGAAAAAAATATTGTGGGTTGCTTGACACAATAAAGATAGTCCTGGATGATATAAGTTTGCCCCTTCAGATTCACTTACTACTCTTTAGCCTGCTCCATGATCCAAGAAATAATGAGCTACCTTTGCCCCCATGCTTCTGCTTCAGTTTAGGCACTGAAAGATACCAGTCATTCAGAGATAAGGAGAAGTAATGGAACATTCATTCCCTTGCTTTTTCCCAGCTGGCTCTCAGGGTTGTAAATAACTTTAAAGTCAAATATTCTGTGGTGTGGCCATTTCTTCCAGCACTTTCTTGATTTCACTAACACAGCACTCATTCTCTTGGCATTGCTTGACTTATGGGTGGTAATATGTCTTCTGGTGCCAGCTCTGGAGTGCTTCCCACCCTTTGTTGGTTTTCTTTCATCTGCCCATATGTACCTATTGTAAGTAGTCAGTCACTTTTTTTTTAAGTTCTTCTCAACTACTCCTGTAGAGTGTGTATCTGTTTTATGCAGCGACATGGATTAATATATGTTCCAATGATGAGGATAAATCACTCCAAAATATTCAGTAAGGCAAAATATTTTATCCTCAGGTGTTTTTGGATTTGGACATAGAAAAATGTTGCAGCAGCAAACCAAAAATAACATTGAGCTTCTGCCAAACAAAAGAAAAATGAGGAGAATAGGATATCATGGAAGTTGTATAAACATGTTTACTATATAAAATACTGCTGAGAACTTTAGGATTGTGGGAATAGGAAAATGAAATTGTGGGAAGGAAAGCTTCATTGCACAGAATTCACTGGAAACTGAAAGTTGAAGGTAATGAACACATGTAGTGCTTGTGCTACATTTTTAGATTTTTATTTGAAAATAGTTAAAAACTCACAAAAAATTCAAGAATAAGCACAGAAATGCAGCACACCTTTTATTCATCTTCCCCCAATTTAATAATGCACAACACATTTCACTCTCTTTGTCTCTCTAAAGGATTTGAGAAAAGACTGTATAACTTATTGCCAGTGTATCTTAATATTTAGTGTGTATTTTCTAACAACAGGGATTTTTTTCTTTTTTCTTTTTTTCTTTTTTGGGGTCAGAGTCTCACTCTGTCATTTAGAATGGAGTGCAGAGGCACACTCACGGCCACTGTCGCCTTGACCTGCTGGGCTCAGTGATCCTTCTGCCTCAGCCTTCCAAGTAGCTGGAATCACAGGCATGTGCCACCACTCCCAGCTAATTTTTTGATATATTGTAGAGACGAGGTCTTGCCATGTTGCTCAGGCTGGTCTCAAACCCTTGCGCTCAGGCAATCCTCTCACCTCCATCTCACAAAGTGCTGGGATTACAGGTTTGAGCCACCATGTCTGTCAGGGATATTTTCGTACACAAGAACAGTACAGGTACCTAATTTAAGAAATTTAATCTTACTAAAATACTTATGTAATGTAAATTCCATACCCCAATTTCACCAGTCTTTCTAATAATGCCCTTTACAGCATTTAGAATCTTCCAATTCCTGTTTTAGTCCAGAATCATGTGTTACATTTAGTTGTCATGTATGTTTATTGGTTAATATGGACAGTTTCTCATTCTTTTGTTGCCTTAACATTTTGAAGAAAATTGACCAAGTATTTCATTGAATAGTCCTCAATTTGGGTTTTTCTTATATGCCCTCATGATTGATTCAGATTATCCATCACCAGCTGGAATGCTACAAAGTTAGTGTTGTGTAAGTTCATGGCATCACATTTTAAAGTATAATATATCTCACTGCTCAGTGGTGATAATTTGAATCACATTAGAAAGGAGTTTCCGTGTCTCCACTGAAGAGCTACTCTTTCCCACCTCTCAACTAATAAGCCAAGTGAAAAAAAAATTGAAATCATTCTATAGTGCCAAGTGTGACCAGACAATTTCAGGCTTCAGGCTTGTGTGACAGTTTCTATCTTTGGCTCACACCGCCACTGGACCTATGTCAGCAACCCTGGACTCTGAGCAACCCTCAAAACTAGGTAAGCTTCAGTGACCTTGAGTTTCTGGTATGTGCCAGTGCCATGCCAAGCACAGCAGCCTAAGGCTTAAGGATGTCAGGCAGCCTTCCTAGAATAACTGAACAGGCTGAATCATGAATTTAGAGACAGTCTGTAACACAAGAATATGAACCTGCATGTTTTAATGTGTAGACACTGATGTATGACAACAAAAAACAAAACAAAAACAAGGAAATATGACATCATCAAAGGACAAAATAAAGGCAAGTGACAAACTCTAAAGAATGGAGGTATATGAGCTGTCTCACAAAGAATTTCAAGGAAGCTAATCAAATGTCAGAAAAATAAAGAGAAAGAATTCAATGAAAAGAGGTAAACAATAATTGACTAGAACAAAACTTTTTTTTATCAATATTTTTTATTATGTTATTGTGGGGTACAGTGAAGGGTTAGGTATACAAATACGTTTCATTCAGGCACCCTGTTGATAAGAGGTGTTTCCCCGTCCCCAGACATATATTTGCTACTGTTAATCCCATCTCATTCCACCCCCATAGTTTCCCACTACTGTCAGTCATTTTCTTAAAGGATTACATTGGATGTTCAAGGTCCATTATATGAGTGAGAACATGTGATACTCGGATTTTTGTTTCTGTGAGAGGTATAGTGCTGCTGCCAAGATAATGCCAGTTCGGTGAAAATACACAGAAAGAAAAATGATGCCCCAGGACTACTAGTGAAAGTTTAAAAAGAGTTCCTGGTTTGGTGCTTGCCATGGTTTTGGTTGGTAGGAAAATAACCCTGCTGGGAAAGAGAAGGGACTGTGCTTACTGGCCCACCACTGAAAAGGCTGTGTTGGGTGCTGAGAACTCACTTCCACCAAGAACCGCTGAGTCAGGCAGGAGCAAGGCCACCAGCAAGCACCTGGGGACGCAGCTGCAGTGGGGCTGAGACCGAGCTCGGCTCCCAGGCTCTTGGTTGAAAGCATGTCTGGGGCACGAAGCTGAGTGGTGACACTAAAAATCAGTCAAAGACATTCATAGCATTAAAGACATCAAATATGGGATCAAATTTCTAAAATTCAAATAGAAAATAGCTCAAGAACACATTGCTCCAGAGTAAAACGCACTGAAAGAAAATTTAAAATGAAAAACACACAAAGAAGAAACCACACCAGCAGAAACTGCACTCACTATGAATCCTCACAGTCCCGTGTTTACAGCTGTCTGCCCAACCCAGTCCTACTATGCCTCAGTGGGCCTCCTGCAACAAGGCATCTCAGGAATGGATGAAACAGGACCTGCATCAGCCAAAATCTTGTTTCCTGACTTCTAGACAGGTTAAGTTCACAGGTGTAGGTAGGTAATGCAGGCAACCCCACTGCCCATTTGGAGAATGTAGCATGGCTGCCTGCCAGGAACACCCAGCTGGACCCCATCTCAAAGAAACTGTCAACTGGGCTCAACTGAAACTGTGACACAGAAAATGCCAACCTAGCGCACCTCCCTCAAAACACTGTCAAACACTTGCATAGAGCGAGTAGCCTTGCAGGCCTCAGGAAAAAAACTGGCTCTTTAAAACACACAAGTATACCTAAAGCGAGATTGGTTATTATGAAACCCTAAGTTACTGAAACTAAAACACAGCAGGCATGGATTCCTGATATTGGTCTCAACTAAATCCCGACTTGCAAGAACTAAGTAATCGCATCCATGGGTGCACTTAGAATCGAATGTGTGACTGAACTGGACTAGTTACTCTAAGAAATCCCTGAACTGAAACTTTCTCAGAATACGAAATCTTAAAAACAGGAATGAGAAGTTGTCAACAGGAATAAATCAATACATGTTCTACTTACATTATGTTGCTATGGCAGACAGATCACAATCAAGGCTGTATTCTAGCATGTAGGAGGTTTACAAATTCTGACAAGGCAGGCGAGGCTAACCAGGACTTACCAAACTTGCTAAACCCAGCTGAGCATGATGAAGTAAGTGGTGGGACTCTTATAAACTTTGCTACACTCTGCATCCAAAGAAAGGGGGGGAGGACTAGTAGCCATGTTGCCCATCAGCAAGAAGTCTTAGGAACAGGCAATCTATGCAGTTGTATTGACAGAGGTAACCATGCACTTCTTCCATAAGAAACACAAAGACTTGAAAACTGGACATTTTTCAATATTGTGCTTAAAATTCCTGAATTTAAAACACAATGAAATGCTATACATAAAAATCAAAGGCAATCCAGGTGCAGTGGTTCAAGCCTGTAAACCCAGCACTTTCAGAGGCGGAGGCTAGAAGATTGCCTGAGGCCACAGGTTCCAAACCTGCTTGGTAACTTGGGAAGACCTCATCTCAAATTATTATTATTTTATTTAGCCAGGTGTGGTAGCTTGTACCTGTAGTTTGGGCTACTTGGAAGGCTAAGGCAGAAGGATAGCCTGAGCCCAACATGTTGATGATGAGGTGGCTGTAAGCGTGCCACTGCACTCCAGCCTGGGTGATGGAGTAAGACTCTGACTCAAAAAACAAACAAACAAAACCAAACAAAAAACAAAGGCAGATGTAAACATGAAAATAAAGTTAGCTAAATTTAAATTTTAAAAACTTCATAAAACACAAACGATGTGAACCAAAATTATATACAAAGCACCATATATACCAAAACACAAACACAGGAAGCAAATGGATAGAAAAACCAACAATTTGAAAAATCATATGACAAGATTGAGATATACATTTGAAAAACCAAATACATTTAGAGTGAATTTGTTTTTAGTAATAAGGAGATTGGTGGCACTCGGAAAGGCGCTAGCTGTCTGAGGTCTCCTATCCTGCCGCCTGTCGTGGAGTTAGGGCAGACTGGCCAAAGGGAGCTGCTGAGGCTGATCTGTCTGGTTTCTCCATGTCCACCTCAGGTTAAAGAACCCAGGTGAGCTGAGTGACACATGGCCCCAAGGCGCTCTGTGTTCTGGCCAGAGTCCATGTTGACGGTAGAAGCTGAGCAGCCGCCATGGAGCTTGGAGAGAGTTTCCCATCCCAGGTGACCAGTGAGCTCTCTCCTGGGATTCAGGAAGGGTACGGCCATGCCCATAGCCTTCCTGGTTCAGGATGGACTGAGAGGGGTCCTGGCACTACCTATAGGCAATCCCAAATCTGCCTTAGCACAGCCCGGAAGTGTTGCTCCATTGCTCAAGCATCTGACCAGGAGGGCGCCAGCCTTTGTGCAGCTTGACCAAAGCCTCAACCTGAGAATTTGTGCTTCCCAGAGCCTGTAGGCAGAGGGAAACCAGGGATCTGAAAACTCAAGGCCACACATGCAAGAAAATAGGTAGGAGTGAAACACGTTAGCATTTCAGAGAGAACCAGAACAAATAGTAATTCCGACAGAAGAACAACGAGAAACAAAACTGACACTAAGTAAACTTTACAGAGAACTGACCTTGTGAAACTCAGGGATCAAGAGCGCTTCAGGGATCAAGAAGCCATCTGTGCCTGAGAAGTGAGCATTGTTGTCACCGAAGTGCCATCTGCCAGGGCTCTGAACTACTGATGAGCTTGCAGACCAGGAGCATGGTCCTGGCGGCTGGGTCTCAGCGTGCGCTGGCACCAGCATATCGTGCAGGTGTTGCCCACCAAATACCGTTTGGACACGATCCACGTAGTTAACCCAGAGAGACTAAGGACTCTGAGGGAGGAGCGGTGCTTCCACCCAGAAGCCCCAGGCTTGCAGGATGAACTGCCCCAGTTTAAATATCTCTTGTGACAGAAAAGTGCCAGATGAAGGAATAGGGGATTATGAGGGGATGCAGCTGCTCTGAGTGATTGATCTCCATGAAGACGCACCCAAGGAGGTCCCGGATCACACAGGGGGCCGAATGGACCGCGTATTGAGCGTTAAGAACAAAGTGACCCAGAGACCCAGGCTCTGCGCTGCTGGAGACGATCTAACTGGAGCGCCGGGCACTGCGACCATGACACTGGCACTAGCGGTCCCACTGCAGAGAAGGTGATTGCACACAGTGTCTGGAAATTGTGCAGCACAACCAGTGGGGAGACAACCAGAAAACCTTAAGGTCGGCCTCTTGGCGACAGCGCCCAGGAGAACCAGCAACTCCATGGAAGGAGTACGCGGTCATGACGAGTGTGACCCAGAGAGTGGCGGTGCCACGAGATACCTCCATTTGACGACACCTGTGGATATGCGACAGGGAACATGCAACTGTGCAACAAGGGAGGCGCCGTCACAGCAACATCCGGCTTTGCACAACCAGAGGTTCTACCACCAGGAATCCTCCAGGTCAGCTCTTGTGGAAACTTCTTACAAAAAACGACCAGCCCCCAGCAACTATGACAGGCAAAACTGCCTCCATGGAGCACCTAGCATTGCTGCGTCCAGCACTGGCCGGAACGAAACATGCAACTGGGCATCGACCAAGAAAGCTCCTACTCACGACACTGACCTCGTAAGCTTGGATTGTGGTGCATTCGCCTGGCCTCGCTGGTGAAAGTGCTGATGTGAAAACAGTTCTCAGACTGCAGAGAGAGGAAGGGAGAAGTTCCCCGGGGCTGGAGTCCCCATCCCTGGCAGTTTGCATTCACTTTAGAAAAAGTATCCTCAGATTATTCATGCCCAGAAATATTCCATCATTCATGTCTCTTTTCTTACTCTCTGACAGAGGCATTGCCAACTTTCAGAAGTCAAACTCAACCTGCATCCTAAAACCAGATCCCTAAGAAGGTTTACATTGGAGCTGGATTGAGATGCCAGGCCCTCAAGCTTCAGTATCTAGGCAAATGTGTTCAGGAGGACTTAGCAAGTTGGGATGGGAAAGGAGGGCTCAGAGCTTCCTTACAATTGTAGTTTTTCTAATTGTGTATACATGAGGTGCTGTGTCTCATCATTACTGTGCTCTCCATATCTGATGAGCAAAGCGGTTGAGGTCGTGCCACCATTTCCAGTGTTTTTCACAGACTCCTATCCCGTCTTGTGTGATTCTATGCCATCAATTCTTAGTTCTTCCCTTTTCCTCTGCTTTTCTTACTACTAATGAGATTCTTCCAGTCAACTATTTCAGGAGCAAATGATGAACAAAGCATAGGAGACTGCAGAGAAAGCACCAGACTTTGAGGTCGGGGCCAGTCTGCATTTTCTGTTTCTTTCTGTGCTTTGAGTTCACTGCAATCTGAAATATCTGGGCTAAGGCCATCCTTCTGCCTCTGCCTCCCAAGTAGCTGGTTCTATGAGTGCATGCCACATCATCTGGCCAATTTGCTTATGTCTTTAGCTTTGTTGCTTAGGATGGTCTTGAACTCCTGGTTTCAAGCAAGTCTCCGGCCTCAGCCCTCCAAATTGCTGGAATTATAGTTGTGAGTCACTGGGCCCAGTCCAATATTTTCCTGTCTTAAAAATATTTCCTACACCCTGTCTTTCTCAAATGTTAGATCTTAAGGACAAATTATGGATGCCTGCAATGCGACAGCTACTTTGATCACTGGACATTTCCATTCCCCAATTGCTCCATTCCTCCCCAAAGGAAATTCACCTAATTTCTGAAAGTCAATGATGCAAAAAATTAAACGCAGGAACCATGCCAGAATCCTAGTACTTTACTCTACCAGGTTATATAGGCAGATGACTCACCATTGCCTTGGATTCACACCCACCCTTCTTCCAAGACTGAGATTGCCTAGTGCCATATTCGCCTCTTCCTTTGACTTGGTCTTAGATCCAGGAGATGCTAAATGAGAAGGCCTAACCTGTGACTTAAGGTGGAGCACAGTCAAGAATCTTTGGTGTAGATCCAAGATGTTAGGCCTTTGTCAGACATAGAGTTAGCAAATATTTTTTCCAAGTCTGTGGACGGTCTCCCTGGAATTAGAGTCTAAAATACTGAGTGATCTTACACAGAAACAAAGAATTGAGTATCACATGTTCTCACTCTTAAGTGGACCTTGAATAACTACCATAATACTATAGGAAAAGGGTTGACTGTAGTGGGAATCTGTAGGGGGTTTGCGGGGGCGGGGGGGAAGGTGTAATTGGCAGAGGTTGAAATCTGCCTGGGGAAGGGTGGGGGCACACCTCATTAACAAGGGTAGCTGCACAGTGAATATTTGAATAGCTAGCCCTGAATTGAACCCCACAATTTAAAAATAAAATAAAAATTTTTAAAAAAGAATCTTTTGTGGTTTGATTAAAATCAAAAGAATCTTTGGTGGTTTGAAAAACATCAAACAAACAAAAGAATATTTCATGGAGATGGCAAAGCAAACTACAGATTCTGTGAGGGCCCTTAAGATAGACTCAGAAAGAATATGTCCTAGGCCTACCAAGAAGGAGAGTTTCTCTTTTAATTATATTTGTCTGACACTGCCCCTTCCAATCTGTTGTCCAAATCTTAAAGACAGATCTTAAAACTGACTTTCAGGTTTGTGAGGTGGCAGCCACTTTGGCTATTAACAATATTTGGTCACTAACCTCTCATTTATACAGATAATCTGTAGATGTTCTTGCTGTCAAAATCCAGAGCACTATGTGTCCCAGGTAGGACTCCTTCCCAACTACACACAGCTTAAACCTCCCACCTTTCACCAACAGTCCTCTAATCTCAACCAAAGAAAAGGAGGTTCTCATTTTTATGAAAAATTTTATTGAAAAAGATAAGCATTTTAAAAAGAATGCTGAAAATAAAACTTCTTACATCATTATCAGGCACCTAACGAGGTTTTATTGACCATAATTTTTTGAGGTAGGTGATCCAATAAGGTGAATGTACAGGATTTTTACTGAGAATATTTTTGAAGAAGTTGTAAAAAAGATTTCAAGCTGAAATTTCCAGGGTATTATATAAAAGTCCGTCTACCCCAAACCAAAGAGATCATGGAGGAGTCATTCCACTCTAAACAGTTGCAGCAGCAACTGGAGGAATTTACATGCCATTTGTTCCCTGCCTCTGAACATTCCTTTCCAAGCTATCTGTCTTGAGTTGTAGCAGACTGGTCAAGGACGTATGCCCAACATAGCATTTATTCTATTTTTGGTGGGGGGGGTGTCCAGTTACCCAGGTGATGCTTCCTATAGAGGTCTCAATTTCCAGTGTAGGGTAGGCATGGCATGCTTGTTCTGCATTTTAGTACATTCTGGGACATGAACAAGTGTCCTTTTCCTCTACAGCCCCAGTGCAGCAACCCAGATAGTCTGAGAAGCATTCCCAATTAAAATCCCAACTGCACATGTACATCCAACACAGAAATCTACATGCCCAACATCCAAAGAGGACAGTTATGGAAGATAGTCCTTGTCTGATACAGGTTTTTCAATTTTCTGATGGTTTCAGCATTGAAGAGCAAGTTTGCATTAAAATTATGAGAATCATTTTTTTAAATTCATTGAAAAATCTGTCTTCACCTTTCCATCAAATTTTAGGTAATCTTTCCATCTAATAAATATTTTTTGCTTGAGAGTTTTGGGTGTTCTGTTTTCTTTTCCTAAAAAGTATAAGAGGAAATATAACAATGCTATCAAATTTAATTTTATGCAAATGTTTGCATCTTCTTTTCTTTTTAACAATCATAAAATTCAATCATAAATTCAGATTTCTTAACAAAACAAATTATCATGTATAATCTGCATTCAGAACATTTTGGGAATATTTATTTTTTATTTTTTTGGGTAGGAGTCTCACTGTGACACCCAGACTGAATAGGGTGAGTTCATCACACATCACACGCCTAGAGAGGAGATGTGTGTAAGTCAAGCAGCTTAGTCTGTGAAGGCAGCAGTCGTCCCTGTGCCAGGATTTTCTCCAAGGCACATCTGGTACAGAGACATTCAATATTTCTGAAAGAATGAGGAGATGAATGGTAATTTCCTCCAGTGATCATTTTTCTATAGAGTTCAATTCTCCTTTTGTAATGGAGTCCTTTGAGTCCATTAGACATTCATGTATTTGCTCTTTGGTGATATGTGTTGACATCTGCCACATGCCAATACTCTCCCAGTCTGTGAGAGGTCCGTTCCATCCCTTTATGGAATTTTCTATGAATGAAAATTCAAAATTTTATTGAATGTCACTGTCGTAATCTTTTCCTTCTTCATTAGTATTTCTCATACCTTCAACATCTTTCTCTATGAAGATATTCTCTTTACTATCTTCTATAATTATTATTTGTTTTTCACATTTAGATCTACAATCCACATGAAATTGATTTGTGTGTGATTGTGAGTGTGTGTGTGTAAAAGATGAGGTGACACTTTTGAATGTAAAGTTTTTCTGAAATCACTTCCTGAGAAGACATCAACACATTTTTCCCCATGTATCTGTAGATTGTCTCTGGCCCTCAGATCTATTCCTCTGATCTATCCATCTATTCCCTAGGCCAATGCCCGCCTGTGTTTATCAATCAATCTATGTATCTATCTATCTTAGCTTTAGAGCCAAACTTCCTTCTTGTCACATTTTTCTCAAATGGTCTCTGTTTCTGACAACATGTAGCTACATATTTTAGAAGTTACTTATCAAATTTCACAAATATTTTTTAATTTTGATTAGTATGGCAAGAAACCTACAGATTACTTTGAAGAGAACATACAATTTTAAACTAATGGGTCTTTCAATTTATGAATGTATTTATTCATTCATTCATTTGATTTTTGGTCTCACTCCATTGCACAGGCTGGAGTGTAGTGCCACCAACATGACTCACTGAAGCAGCAAACATCATAGCGCTAGAAATACTCCTGTCTCAGCCTCCCCAGTACCTGGAAACACAGGCTCACACCACCATTCCTGGCTAATTTTATATTTTTTGTAGAAATGGGATGCTGCTTTGTTCCCAAGGCTGATCTTGAACCCTGGCTTCAATAGATCCTCTTGCCTCGGCCTCCAAAAGTGCTGTGATTACAAATAAAAGCCACCATGCCTGACCCAATACATGCATTTAGAAACTTCAAATTTCCATCGTTTTCAGTAGATATTTAGACTTTTCTGCATAGAGGTTTCATCATTTTTTTGTTATATACATTCAGCTTTGGTTGGTACTGTCATAGTTTTCATGCCATTGTAAGTGGTTTCTCTTTTTAAGCTTCATTTTATACTAATGGCCGATATGTAAAAACATGGCTGATTTTTGTGACTGGTCCTATTTGAGCAACATTTCCAAATTCAATGATCAGTTCTAAGAACTTATTTGTGGTTTCTTTTGACTTTCCAGGAGACTCAGGTACATTATCCATGGAAGATGCTGAGTTCATTCTTTCACAAAGATTATGCCTTGTCTTAGTGACTTTCTGATGCTGTAAGAAAATCTGACAGATGGGGTGATTTAAAAAGAACAGACATTACTGTTTCATGGTCAAAGTACTGGCAAGTTCTGTGTCTGATGAAAGCTTAGTCTCTGCTTCCAAAATGGTGCCTTGAAAACTATGTCCTCGCCTAGGGAGGAGGGAAAAGGGAGCCTGGCAAGTTCTCCACCCTCTTTATAAGGTCTCTAATACCATTCATGAGGACTCGGCCATTCAGGACAGTCACCTCTTACTAGCCAAATCTCTCAATGCTGCTGCTTGGGGAATTAAGTTTCCATGTAAATTTGGAGATGACACAAACATTTGAACCATACATGTCATTAACTTATTGTTCTTATCTAATCCTACTGGTTAGGACCCCAACATGGTGTGGAACAAGTTGGGATACGAGTCATTATTGCCTTTTCCCTAGTCTCCAAGTGAAAGTTTGTCATTTCCCCATTCAGCTTGATGTTTGCTGAGGGTTTATAGAGACATCTTTTTTGTCCAGTAAAAAAGTTCTCTTCAGTTCCTAATTTGTGCAGTTTTTATTTGTTTGTTTTTCCTTTTTTCAATCAAGAAAGGGTGTTGAATGTTTGTGTCGGTTGGATGCTTTAGAGAGGAGAGGTCTCACTACCTTACCCAGACTGGAGTGTTATGGGGCTATTCTCAGGTGTGGTCATTGCAGCCTCCAAGTCCTGGCTTCAAGGGACCTCCAGCCTCAACCTTCCTAGTAGCCGAGCCTAAGTGCCCCAGAATGCCCCCATGGATGTTGAATCTTATGAAACATTTTTGTGCACATGCTGGAGTTTCTTATGTGTTGCACTGACTACACTCATGTTCTGCATAACTTTGCATCAATGATGGACTGAATATTTGATGGAGGCCTCATAAGACTATAATGCCATACATTTTAATGAGCCTTTTCTATGTTTAGATACACATATCCTCTTGGTTGTATTATTATTGCCTCCTACCTTCATAAGGTAAACAAGGGACAGTTTGGGGTATTTTCTGATTGAAGGCTGCTGACAAGGGGAAGCTTGCTGAGGCCAAGCAGAAGCAGGACTGTGAGGGCAATTGATTCCGAGAGCATGTCAGTCCTTCTCTGCTTGGTCCTGACTTGGACACTGGGGGCAGAATCACGGAAGCTGGCATTGCTGACAAAACTCGACCACCTGGTCTCATTGCCACTGAGGCTGTGGTCTGGTCTCCTGAGCTGCTTCTCAGGGCCATTACTCATTTAGCTCTTCAGTCTCTCCCTGGAGGCATGAGCTTGCTGTCCCAAGGAATATACATCCTTAAGATTCCCTATTAACTTTATGGAAGTTGCATCGATTCATACATCTCCCAGCAGTGTGTGCTGGTAGGCTCCAACACAGCAGGTGACTGCAGTCGTCTTTGAACTTGACTCATCTGATAGAAGCAGCATTGTATTATACTGCAGCTATTTGCAATTTTGAAACTCTGAGCATCTTTTCATTTCTTTAAGAGTCATTGGTGTTTCCTTTTCCATGAACTATCTTAGAGGATTTTACACAGGTAACTGGGTAGATAACCAGTTATAGTATATAGTATAACTCTTATCATACATGGACAGCACTGAGTAATGTGACATTAAATTTCCAGTAAGAAAGTTTGGACTATTCATTAGGAGAATTGGAGTGAGTCAAGAAAATATGAGGGAGCAAAAATATGAAATAAGATTGCAGGACTGTGTGGGCTAATAGTTAAAGAGTTACCTCTGGTCTAATTCTTCTATCATTCCAAGTTTCGTTCTCCTTGACTTTTAGAACATTAATTGAATGTAGGTAATTGGTAGGGCACAATTTCCCTCAGTAGAAGGAAACAGTACAATGATTGCTTTTATGGTCCCCACCAAGAATGTGCAGCTATCTTTTCTTGTTTAGGATGGGACATTTTTCCTGTCCAGCCTTATGCTTTCTCCTTTCAGCTTTCTTCTTACTCTCTATCATCCCAAACATTACCACATAACTGCTACACACAAGTCCTCCCACGTAACCACATACTCCATTCCCCAAACCTGGTTTTTAGTCACCGCTGCAGTACTACCAGTACATTTGAGGTGTAAAATCAGTTATTTATAGCTGTTTGTCTTCTACAAAAGTGTCTCACTTTCATTTCAGGAGGTCTTTGGGATTTTTCGTTTCTACCTTAATCTCTTCACTAGGGTGTACCTTTGGTCAACTTCCTTCAGGATATAGACACATGGGGTGGGTCCTCCTATAATGCAATTATCTCCCAGGCTTATGGTGACTACCCAGATTTTTTCCCTCAGCATAGGACAGCCTACTCAGGCAGGAGTACAAAAGCCAGTGAGCTGCGAGCTTCTGGATTCCATTCTCTTCATCATCTGAGGTTGGAACTGAAATACGAGATGCACTTTCAAGCCCACATGAGCGAGTCTCCTGGTTCTGCAGAGTCAGTGCCAGGGTTCCCAAGACCTCCTGCATGGAGAACCAGGTTTTCCATCCCTGGTGGACTGTTCCATTTCAGTGCAGAGTCTCTTTGCTCTGAACCTCAATGCCTTGGAGCGACATTACCATCCTTACCATAGTGGGAGCATCTTGTATGTCAGTGTGGTGCTGGTCGCTGACCTTCTTGTTGAAGACATGATGCTGGCGACCCAGGAGGAGACACAAGCACCTGAAAGAGAGGGCTCTGCTGCCTCCTCTGAAATGACCAGCCAATGCTCTCCCTGTCTTCCTCCCTGGCTCCTTTGCCCAGGTTCCCAGGCTGAGGGCTTGAGCCTCACAAGTCTGATGTCAGAGACCCTCCCCAGAATCCCCCTGCTGGGATCAGGCACTCACCTTCCTGCATCCCCATGCTTACTGGCAGCAAAGTCCATCAGTGGCAGCCAGTAACACCATGACATGGCTGCACCTTTTGCCCGTGGCCCCCAGGAGTGGTGAAATTGGGACTTGATCCTGCATTTCATGATTCTCTTCCCACAGTGATCTCTCCTGTGACACTTTTGTCTTTGAACAAGTCTGACTCCCCAGGGTGTAGCCACAGTGTGGTCTGGGTAAATTGTTGCTTGAGCTATCCTGGAAAATAAAATCGTTCGCCAACATGAAATTCTTTCTTGCGTGTTTCTGCTCTGGCTGTGGGACTCACAGTTCCTGGGATGATTGGTAAGGGGTGTAGGAAAAAGGGAGAAATCTGTGCAGTATCAAGACCTTGATTAAGATGGATCACTTGGAGGCTTCCTGGTGTGGGAGTGTGGAGGGATTTTGCATCTCCCGTGCACAACGGGAAGCCCCCATGACCTGAGTTGATGGTGGTTTCACTCACCTACCGATATGGAGCTGTCATGACATCCCAGAGACAAAGGGACATCAACTCTTAGTTCACCACTGGACCCGGAAACCACACCTGCTGTCTCCCCCTGCATCCCCCTGATCCCAGTTCAGGATTCTGGGGCATCTTCAATTTTCCCTTTCTCTTCCTCTCTTTCATTTTCTCCAGCAATCAATACCCCTTCTTCCCCACCTTCCTCTAAACACACCTACCAGCCCACACTTTCTGCTTCCTTGGAACCCTGACCCTCCAATCAAAGTCATCATGTGCATTTCAACTCTCCATATACCAAAAACAACCATCCTGGTCCAGGGAAATGTGTGCTCTTAGTGGGGGGTCGATTAGTCCTGGACCCAAAGCACAGGAAGAACCAGAAGAAGCAGACATAGCCACTGCTCCTGTCTCAGAGTTTCATGCTGCCCCTGCAGTCTTCCTTCCCTGTCTACTGTTGGCTCCTGGATAGATGAATAGAGCCTGGTATCTCCCAAGGGGGAGACCCTCCCTAGTGTGGCTCTTCTCCTACTACCAGCATCCACCTCTCAAGTCCCTAAACTTTCAGTCAGCAGATCCTTGGCCCAGTGGACAGGTTCACCCTGCAGTCTCAGCTGCCAACTTTTGGTGCTTTTGCCCCGTGAGGTTTCTTTTGCAGATATGCTTCTTTGGATGATTTCTGTAAATGCTTATTATTATTGTAAACTTCTGTTTTTACTCAAATGATAAAATAGGAGAAGTTGTGCCTTCAGAGTATGTTGTAGTCATTTATTCCTTGTCTTTCCCCCTCCAAAAATATGTCCACCAAATTATTTGCTTTGGGAAAAGGAGCTTGTAAGTTTGTATTTTGAGGGTGGAAGGGGATGGGAATCTGTCATTAGAGACGCATGGAGTCATGAATAATGCTAGACCTTTGGTGTCTTCCCTTGTCTGAGCAAGGGGCAGGTGATTTGTACAAGTACTGCTCAGGAGAAGCATAGCCCATCTTTAAACTTGCCTGAGTGCTATCAACTCCAAGAAAGAGGCCCAGGAAAAGCAGAAGCATCAGGGAAGAACCAAGAACTCCACCTTGCACAAGAAGTGATTATATTTCATCACCCAGACTCCTATTCTATGGCAGCCCATGACAGCAGCCTTATGACATTTGCACTTTCTCTTTCCTCTGCCCCTACCTCCTTGGCTTTTCCTTCCTCCATGGCCTTCCCCATCCTGCTCCAAACACACCTACTAGTGCAGACTTTTCCTGTTCCAGGAGCCCTGAGAAATCCCAGCAATTGTTCTTTCTTCCTTCTCTGACCTGCCCCAACACTTCCGCCCAACACCCCTCACCCTGGCAATCTTCTCCCAGAGCATAGGGTGGAGGGTAAAGGCATCAGATCCCTGGACATGAGAAAACTGCTGCCCACCCACCGAGCTGTATAGTGGGTTCTGCCTCATTCTGATCCCTCCTCCTGTCTAGGGGACATACGCAGGTGCCTTCACTCTTCTCAGTACCCCAAAATGTGAAATTTAAAATAATTTTTAAACAGAATCAAGAAGTGGTTTTAGAAGATTATTGAACAAATGGTCAATGTTTAATTTGACTTTTTCCAAATATAGACCCTGAGATTATAAATTGAAAGAATGAACAGCCATGTAAAAATATAATTGGACAAAGGCCAGCAATGATGTCCCATGCCTATAATACCAGCAGTGTGCGAGGCCCCAGTGAGAGCATTACTTGAGCCCAGGACTTCGAGACAAGTTGGGTGTACTGCATCCTAGCTACTGGGGAACATGAAGTGAGAGGATCACTTGAGCTCAGGAAGTGGAGTTAGCAGTAAACCAGGATCATGCCACTGCACTCCAGTCTGGTTGATGGATACATACGATTGCACACAAAGTATATAATCTAAAGTTAATAGACTGAGTATGGAAATCAACAAGGTTTTTCTATCCAGGTTCTTCTTCGCCTCTCTGAGCATGAATTCTTTCCTTCTGGGTATGGAGCAGGGTCCTCTCTGAAATGGGGGTCTTATGACTTTCAGTGAATCAAAATAGGTCAATAATTTCTTTATGGCCAGTTTTTACAAATATTTTTAGGTTTTATGACTGTCTTTGGGAAATAAGGGCTGCGATTTGTATGACAACCTCAGTAAAAAGGGGTTCTAGTTTATATAACTAGGCTTGGGAAGGATGGGACTGAGAGAGTAGATGACAAAAAGGTCAGAGAAAATACTTATTTCTGAGGTTATTGTTAAGTCCTATTTTGGGGGGAATTTTTTCTGAGCTCAATCACATACATTTAAGCAATCAAATTCCCAAAGTAGTTATTTTCTTTTCTTTTACTTTTTAGTAGAAATGAAGACTCTCTATTTTGTCCAGGTTGGCCTTGAGTAACTGGGCTCAAGCAATCTTTCTGCCTTGGCCTCCCAAACAACTGGGATTATAGGCATGTGACACTGAGCCTGACTCCAACAGTAGCTTTTTATGTTTTTTGTTTTTTTGAGTTGGAGTCTCACACTGTTGCCCAGACTGGAGTGCAGTGCCTGCTCCTGGCTACTGCAGCCTCGACCTGCTGGGCTCCAGCAATCCTATTACCTCAACCTTCCAAATACCTGGAACCACAGGAGTGCGCTACCATGCCCGGCTAATTTTTTTGATTTATTGTAGAGATGAGGTCTTGCTGCCCAGGTGGGTCTTGAACCCACGGGCTCAGGAAATCCACTCACCTCAGCCTCCCAAAGGCATGGGATTACAGGCTGAGCCACCAAGCCTGGTCCAACAGTAGTTTTTAATGAAATAAAGTGAGTTGATTCTACAAACCACAAAGAGAGTTAAAGAGGCACAAAAGAGAACATGGCTATAAAAGAAGCACAAAATGATAGAATTTGTGTTGTGTGATAGCACAACTTATTTTGAAGCTACAGTAATTAAGGAAGTGTGTAATTGGTACAGAAGAATATAAATTAACTACAGAAATAGAATTGAGAGTCATTAGGAAAACTCATAATTGTATAGAACTTGGTATGTTAGTCTATATGTGTGGATACATTTAAGGTAGAGCTCTCCATCTTGCCTATCTTTTGTTGTGTTCATTTCACACACACTATAGATAGATAGTTAGCTAATTAGATAGAGGTATGTCTTACGTCAAATTGGTAAGACATGTAAGTACTCTTTGATAAATTAAGCTTAAATTTTCTTTGATAAATTGAGCCTAATTATCCACTTAAAAGAAAAAAATATTTAATTAGATACCATCTCAAACCACATACATATCAATAGTAGATCCATTAAGGACATACATTTTATAAGCAATAATGTAAAAATTATTGGTAGGAAATACAGAATAATTTCTAATCCCGAGGATTAAAAAAAATGGATTCTTTAGACCAAACCAAAAATATTAAATTTTGTATTTTAAAAAATATAAAAAACAAAGTTTCCAGGTGTGGTGGTGCATGTCTGTAGTCCCAGCTACTCAGAAAGCTGAGGTGGGAGGATCAGTTGAGCCCAGGAGTTTGGAGTTGCAGTGAGCTATGATCATACCACTGCACTCCAGCTTGGGCTACACAAAGACCCCCATCTCTAAACTGTTTTTTTTTAAACAGAGTAAATAATGGTATTGTAAGAGTGGGGAGAAAAACTTTCTTATACACTTTTAGGTTTTTTTGGATTGGCTCCAAATTAAGTTGTTATAAGATAGATTAATAGGAGCAACTGTGTTTTATAACACATGGTCTCACTCTGTCATTTAGGCTGAAGTAAAGTGGTGCAGTTTTAGCTTACTTAGCCTGGAACTCCTCAACTCATGGGATCTTTCCAAGTCAGCCTCCCAAAAGTGCTGGAATTCCAGGTAGGAGTCACTGTGTAAGGTCTAATAGGATAACATTTTATTTCCACACATATGCACAGTAGTCTCACAAATATGTTACACTCCAAAGGACCAGGTGGCCATATATAGGATGATATCGTGAAGAAAAAGATAAGGGCTTGTGGATTCTGGGGCATGGGGATGGAGAATCATGAGCAGGTTAGAATAAGAAAAGTTTGCGGAAGGAAGGTTGCCTTGTGCAGATAAAAGTTCTCAAGTGATAACTGTGTCAGAGAACCTAGCCTCCTGATGTAGATATCTTTGCTTACTCTGGTTTCAATATTTTCTACAATGTTTCTCTTGATATAGGCAGAGAGGTTTCTTTAGTTCAAAATTCAGCCTGCTCTTCCCCTTCTCCACCCCATGCTGGTGAAGGGAAGCATCACATTTAGTCTCTGATTTTGTCATATTTAAAGGAGTGACCACAGGAATCCAGGAGAAGTCTGTATTTGCGATGATCACTCCAAAGTGACTTTGCTCTCTGGAGAGATGGCAAGGTCTGTTCAAGTCACAGCTTGTTCTTCATTTGTGTGTAGGTGATACCCCTCTCAGTTCCTGGCACAGGTAAATGATACTGACATGTGGCATCCTGAAGGACTGTCTTCAGTCAGACCACAGAAGAGTCAAGAGAGGCCTCTAATCAGGGAAATCTCTATCTGCATGCATTGGTGCTCTGGTCTGTAGGATTTGGCCTCCCAAATCACTGGAATTACAGCCAATGTGCCCAGCTGGGCTCCCTATTTAAGCCTTGAAGAAACTGAGGCTCAGAGGAGGCACGTACTGTGAGTCAGGAGGTCACCTGACTCTACATGGGAAGACTTCACAGACCTCTCTTGATTCAAAGTCTTCCAGGGTCTTTATCCCTTGGTTCCAGTGTTGAAGTTTTACTATTACTTAGAATCACATCAGAAAAATCAAAATGTGTGAAAGCCATGTTTTTTGAGGGCTTTTTAAAAAATGGCAATCTTTTAAAGAAATGATGCAATTTCACTTAAGTTATTAATTTTTTTTTGAAAGTAGTATTTATTGAGAGAACATATACGTTCCACGAGTGGAAGGGGACCCTAAAGGGTTGCTTGCACTAAAGTATTTTTAAATTATGTAAGTCATTGGAGAAACTGGTTTTTTGGCCAAAGTTTTCGGTGGATGCACTTGGTACCCAATGACAATGCCACAGCTCTGAACCAACTTTGATGCTGAATAATCTGATCCATTTTCGTCCTGTGAAAGATCACATGAGCTCTGAGTTGCAAGATGTGGACTTTCTCATAATAATGTTCCTATCAAAATTCTGAGAATGATTTTTTTCTCTTAATTAATGTGATGGACAGCAACATCCTTAACTTAAAAACGGTCCTTGCTCCGCATACCTGAAAACATGGTTTCAGTGGACACTTTTGGGTGTTGGGCTTTAAGTTTTACA
>NW_007251448.1:49064-49857 GCF_000164805.1 Carlito syrichta | reverse complement strand
AGCCGATCGTCATTGGCACCAAAAAACAAATGACCAATACGCGCAGGTCATGTGGAAAAATCCCTCAACGCTCAAATGGCAGGGCCCTGACCCGGTCCTCATATGGGGACGTGGTTCGGCCTGTATCTATGACTCTCAAGAAGGGGGGCCTCAATGGCTGCCTGAACGCCTAATCAAACCAATAAATCCTCCCAAGGAAAATAACTCACTCAACCCAGGGAAAAATCCCTGAGAAAACCTTTTCCTTTTCTCCCTTACAGACAATGAAACCCTGCCTCCTCGTCCTCTTTACATACGCCTTCTGTGCACATGCCGGTTTTCAACCCCCACCAAGCCGGCAAGAACTCATGAGGATCCTTTATGGAAACCCCTGTGATTGCAAAGGCAGTACGTTCCCGACCACTCCCTCCTCCTATACCCAGCAAGTTGACTGCAGCACAAAAATAGCCTATCTTGCCTACACTCACACATATTCAGGGGTATCAAAGCCAGAATGGACCTGCAAGTCAAAACCCACAGTCATTCCTACCACGCAGGGTCGCCCTGGGCCTTGCCCTCATCAGTGCACTGTTCTCCAGGCACTCCATGCCACTTGTTACACTTCTGCTCAGTTATGCACCCTCAATAATCGAACCTACTATACTGCTATTTTAGAAAGAACCTATTCGGGTACCTTTGGCAGTGCCTTGGAGGGAGGTTCTGAAAAATATTCTCAGGCATCCTGTCTAGGTACTGTTGGCAAAAGTGTGTGCTGGCATACCGTTGCCCCGGTTCATGGATCAGATGGAGGGGG
>NW_007251448.1:28055-47873 GCF_000164805.1 Carlito syrichta | reverse complement strand
CATCAAGCGAAGAAAAGAATTGTTCGAGAACCCGCTTTGGACCGAACTTAATGGACTCCTCCCTTACCTCCTCCCTGTCTTGGGCCCCCTCTTTTGCCTCCTTTTGCTCATAACCTTCGGTCCCTGGGCGTTTCGCCATTTTACTAATCTTATCAAAAGACAAATTGATGCTGTCCTCTCTAAACCTATCCAAATCCATTACCAATGGCTGGCATTGGAAGAAGGCACGGAAAAGGACTACTACGGCTCCCTCCCTACGGGGACGACATGATAACCAGAGGCATGTCTACCCTCTCCCTTTACGAGAAACAGGGTATGAGCACCGGGATGAGTGTAGAACAAAGTATTGCAAGGGAAGGTCACAAAAACTTCGACCTCCTCTGGGTATCCCTGTGAGCACGCCTGGCTTGCATAGAGGTTGGTATCTAAATTTTTAATTTTCTCAAAAATCAATTCTGGCTCTGCCTCTCCTCCCCAAAAGATACCAAGAGCCAACGGTGGTGGATTCAGAGAATCCACGGGAGGAGCCGGGCCCCTACTCCCTCACCCGGTTAATGCTCACCATCCCTTCTGTCTTTGAACAGAAAGGGAGGAGATGTTGGGAGCCATTTAAAAAATAGCAGCCATCTTATATAAGCCTTCTTCTTCCTCCTCCAAAAAGCCCGCGCGCGCCAAACCACAACACCCCTCCCACCTCCTCTCCTCATACCACCCCCCTACTCTTCCTCCTATCATAAGCCGCCACACGCCCAATTTCAGCCCGCCCCTCTTTGCTATGTATATAAGCAATCGCCTAACAACAAAATTTTGAGGCTTGATCAGAACACTATCTTTCCTCCATTCTGCGTGTCTCCTGTCTCTTTCTCTCTCCTTGTCTCTCTCTCTCTTTTCACCAGCAGCAGGTAGTCCTCCTTGTGCCCACGTTTTACTTGTCCCGCTGGTCGGGACAGGAGGATACCCTGGACCTGATGCCAGGTAGACAAGGAGCTGCCAGGAGCATCCTCTCTCCTCTGTTCTTCCCCATGGAGATCTCTTAGGTTGAGTGAGCTAATCGGCCTGGAAGCTTGTCCATCTGTCCTTTCCATACTGAGTCTCAGGTGAAAGACGAGGCTCTGCCTTGCCCTGATGAGGATCTGGGAGCTGAGCCCTGGCTGGTGACCAGCTCCAGGAGCCATGGCCTGCGGACAGCTGAAAAATTGTGGCTCCCAGTCAGACTTGCCAGGAGGCCAGAACCCAGTCCTAGCCACAGGATTCCAGGGTCCCCCAGAGTCAGGAGCCTGGGACAGGGGTCTGGAGCAGGGGCTTCCAGGGCTGAGTTTCCTTATGAGGACCCCAGGGGGTCCCTCATCAAGCCCTTACTGAATCCTACAGGGTCATGTCCATAGGGAAGGCCCAGCAGGGTTGGACTGAGACTGATCTCCCTCTGATGAATTTCCTATCAGACAGTCCTTCCTCTGCAGCAAATGTCTGCAGGGTCTGGGTGGAGGAAAGGAATTCTGATCTTTGGAATTTTGTCTTCCTGTGTTTACCCTGCAATGCCCAAACTCCACCATGGGAGATAATGCAGAGAGAGACACAGGCACAGTCCAGGTCTGACAGACCCGTGTGTGAAGCAGAACTAACCCCCCAACACCCAGAGGTCATAGAGGAATCACTCACTGTGTACGTGGAATTGGCCAGTTACTTCATTCTGAAGATATGCTGTTCTGATGCGTAGGGTATAGGATCCTGTGTCATTCAGGGTGACTTTCTGGAACAGCAGGGATCCACTGGGGTATATTTTCTCTCAACCGCTGTGTGCAGTCCCTGGAGTTTGTGCTTGAGTGGTTAATGAATATGTTGCAATCCGATAGTTCTCTTGCACACTTTCCCCTTTATACCAGTCATAGTACAAAGGATCCTGTGGCAGATTGTGGACAAGTAGAAGAACATCCCTCCCTTCTGCAACATTGAACGGCACGGATTCCACAGCGAGTTGGGCAGTGGTGGGTGAGGCCCAGAATGTTAAAAGTGAAACTAGGAGGGAGAAGAGAGAATCAGTCAAAACTGGCACTTATATATTGGGATGGAAAGATGCCCTCGTCATGTCCCCCATTTGGAATACTCTTTCCCAGGTGTCTTCAAGCCTCACCTCTCATTGTCCTCAGGTCCTGCTCATATCAGGGGTATCCTTGGGAAACCCTTTCCCTTGCCACTCCCTCTAGAGACCCTGGGTCTTCTCTTGCTCACCTTTACCAACTCTATTTCCTCCATGGCTCTTGTCAACCCCTGACCTCTCATTTGAGATCTCTTTGGTTGTTTGTCCTTACAAGAATGTGAACTCCATGAGGACAGAGACTTGTTTGATCGTGGTTTTACCTCAGTGCCTGAGGCAGGTTGTAGACACCTGAGGATGAATTATGAGAGCTCCTAGGGCCTTCCATGCCCTGATGTTTATTTGCTAATTTCTGAGGTTGGAGGTTAAGGATAATGTTTAATGCACTATTATATTTTTCTTTGAAGTGTCACTCTTATACAGTTACTATCAATATTTAAAATGCAGTCGCTAGTGATGATTTACCAGGAAAACAGAGCACTTAAGACTTCCTTCCCCCTTTGATTATCCTAGTATACCCAGAGTTGCCTGTTGTGATCTCTTCTCCCTGTTTGGTGTTCTTTCCCCAGAGGTGCCAACAGGAGCCCTCTCTCCCCTCTCAGAGCTCTGTCCTCCCCAGGAGACCCCAGTCAGTCTCTGTGCTCCCTCTTCCTGCCCACCATCCTGTCACCTGTGAGTAGGAGTCTCTTCCATGACATATGCCATCTGTGGGGAGGGGTTGAGGGGTGCTCCATGGGCTTTTCTGCTTGCTCAGTCCTCTGTGGAGAAGATTTCGGCTCCAGAAACACTACCAAGCACGGCTGCTTCACAAGTGAGCTCTTCTGTCTTTCTTATCTCCGTGCTGAGCCTCCTCCCTGGGTTGGGAGCAAGTCCCAGGGTCACGTGAGCTGGGGGTGGTGTCCCTGCTCGGGATTTTTCTGTCTCTTGTCCTCTTATTGCTGACTTCTTTGTTTCTTTTTCTCTTTTCCTTCTGTCTACATTTTGTTTCCCCAGACAAAGCTTTGGGAAGCATGACTCATAGGGTCCCCTTCACCGTTAGGGGAAGATGAGCTGCCCTCCCTAGAGCTGATCTTTGCTGTGTCCCAGCCCAGGGTCTATCCTCACCACACAAAAAGCTTTGAGGTCCTCAAACCAGGCAGTTTTCTCTTTGCAACACAGATACCCAGTGGGGCCTCAAGTCTCCATATGTTCCCCAGTGCTCTGGGAAGTTGGGATGATACTCAGCAGGGAGGTGACAGAGATGGCTCTGGGGCTCACTGGGTGATGACTGGGGAGGGATGCACTCTTGGTTTCTAGTGTCACCTTTCTAGCCTCTGACCAAGGAACAGAGACCAGACCCTGGGGCCTCAGGAGGAACTATAGTTCCTGGGTGTGGAGAGGGAGATATCCTGGGTGTCTTGGAAGGAGAGGACTGTGGTAGAGGGAGGTCAGGTGGCTCTGGGCTCTGCTGTCCTCTTGGGAAGACTTCAGGGAGAAGCTACCTCTCTGTGTCTGTTGGCTGAGCTGTGGTAGGGCCTGTCCGTGTTCTCCCTGACTGTCCCGGGCAGCTTCTGTCTTCTGACTAGCTGCTTGTCCTGTGGTTACCCTGCCTTTCCTGTGGGTGGTGCAGGAAGGAGTGGGGAGTTGCACAGGGACCCCTGGCAAAGCAGAGTCCTTAGAGGTTCCAGAAAGGAGAGGGTAGGACGGAACAGGTCTGTGGGAGGAACCAGAAGGGTCTGTTGGCTCAAGGGATGGAGATCAGGCCCCCTCTCCACCTCCTCAGCCAAAGTCAGGTTCATGTCCAGGGGAATTACAGTTCACCTTCAAGTAACACAGTTTTGAACTGTGTGGGTTCCCTTATTTGAGGATTTTTTTCCGTTAAAAGTTACAATGAACGTGCCCATCCCTCTTACCTTCCCTCCGCCTTCTCCCCTTTTCTGCCTCTGCCACCCCTGAGACAGCAAGACAATCCCCCCTCTTCCTCCTCCTCAGCCTACTCAGTGTGAAGACAATGAAAATGAAGACTTTCATGAAGATCCACTTTCACTTAATGAATAGTAAATATATTTTCTCTTGTATAGTGATTTTTCATAATAATTTTTTTCTCTAGCTTTTTTTTATTGTAAAAATTCAGTGTATAATAATATAATGTACAAACACGTTGACTGTACTGCTATCATTGGGCTTCTGGTCAGCAGCAGGCTATGCATAGGTAAGATTTTGGGAAATCAAAAGTTATGTAGGGATATTCTACTGTAAAGAGGATGGCATTGTGAAGTCTTTAACCTTTGCATTGTTCCAGGATCAATTGCAATTTCCTGTGTTGTCTGTGTGCCCAAGTCGCCTCCTGGGGGACAAAAGAAGACCTGCAGCCAGTGTCAGGGAATACCTCAGAGATGCTGACCAGGCTCCACACGGAGTGAGCAAGCACTCAGTCCTGGCCAGAGGTAGGCTCTATCCTCCCAGCTGCAGGGTCAGGTCAGACCAAGTCATGTTCACTGCGGTTTCCCAGGGTGCCTTACTCCATCAGCACAGAAGAGTCTAGGGGCATCGGGAGTTGTCCAGAGGACTCTTGGTTCAGATTCTGAAGACTGCCCACCAGAGGGATGGGCTGTTGCAGAAGGAGTCATCTTTCCTTGAGATTTCAAAGGAAGGGCCCTGGAAGGTGTCTCTGGAGCCTTTAAAGAGAGGGTGCCGGTTTGGGAGGTGGTCCCCAGAGTACCCATTGGGAATGCCGCCTCCAAGTCATCTGTGTCGCTGTCTATTGTCTGCTCCAAACCTGGTTTCTCTGTTGGGGGAGGGGAGGCCCTGAGGACCCTCAGCCCCTCTGAGATGAAAGCAAAGGCACATCATGGATTATCCTATCCCCTCTCCATGGGATGTTTTGCTCTAACTCTGGGATTCCTTGGGCTGGTGAGATGTCTGGTGCGACCAAAGCCATGTGTTCCAGGGTTCCATCACCTGACTTTCTTTGTGGTCAAGTAGGTTCTGTCCTCACCTGGTGGTCACTCCCTCTGGGATAGAGGATCCAGAATCTGTGCCAGGTTAAGTGTCTTTGGGAGAATAGGAAGGACACAGGCCCTCCAGGGAGACGTGACATCACTCACACTTAGAAATGAGGAGGGTGTGAGACCAAAACGTAGGGCATTAACGCTATTCTCAGTTGCCATTGTTTTGTGCTTCTGGTCTCATCATGTCATTCATAGGTTATTGTCCCGTGATCTTGCATTTCTTTGAATTTTTATTATTCCAGTCAAAGGGAGAACACTTGACATGGCAGATGAATAGCTGCATGCAAACATCTAAAACTTTTAGAGAACACAGCACACCAGGAAGACTACTATTGTGACTATCAGGAGTATAACACCAAGAGTTTGGAGAATGCTTTTTATGCAGGGTCCCCATGAAGCAAACCAACTAAAATAGAGTAAATCAAAGAATGACTCAGATGAAGAGTTTCTCCATTTTAACCAGATATCACATCTGTTAATTTTTGCAGCTGAGTTTCTACAATATCCGATGCATTCATTCACATGCAACAAGAAGTGTCAGCAACCACACCGACTCTTCCCTATCCCTCCAATTCAACTTTCTCCCATGGAAGCTAATAAGTAAAAATTCTATTATCTATCATTCCATGACTGGGTTCAGTTAAAACAGGAAGTGAGGACAAGTGGGTCTAGAAAACTGACTGTAAACGGGACCACTAGTACAATTTGAAGAAACAGTTGTGTTAGGGATGCTGCTAAAGTTACTCACTAAGTGGTATAAAGATCTCTTAGGCCATGTAAAGATTTGGGCTTGACATGATGACATGACAGAGCCATCAAGTTACCTGCACAAGCTACTGATTGTGAAATTCTAATTACAGCATTATTTTGCCAAGTAAAAGAAGAAGGCATGAACAGGGGAAAATTATGAGGGGCAAGCGAGTCTCTGTATGATGGGGAGATGGGGAGTCTTGTTCCACACCTTGGGAAATGCTGTCCACAGCATGAAGTTGTCAGCTTCTTGTCTTGGTTTGTAGGTTGAACGTTTCAATTTATGGTACAGAATGTTTTGGTGAACTCTCTGAGTGGCCTGCACTTCAGGTACAAGGCTTGTCCCTTAAAATTTATATTATCACAGAACACAAAGCAAACAAAAAATGGATGCAATCTTGTCATATTTATAGAAAAAAATATATAAATGTACAGGGCTCAGTGGTAAAAAAAATGTACACGGTCCTAATAAGGTAAATATGAATATCAATTCAACAATTTTTTTTCTTTTACCATCTTTTTTTAAATTTAGTTTTTTTTTTTAAGTTGGAGTCTTACTCTGTCACCCAGGCTGAAGTGCAGTGGCACACTCACGACCACCCCAGCATCCACCTACTGGGCTCTGGTGATCCTTCCGCCTCAGCCTTCCAAGTAGCTGGAACTACAGGCACGTGCTACCGTGCCTGGCTAATTTTTTCGATTTATTATAGAGACTCCAATAATGTTTTCCAATCTCCTGATTAGATTTTATAATACATATTGCATCATGACAATTTAATTAAAAAATATATTTTAGAAGAAAGTGTTTCTAAGTTTCTGATAATATACTCTTCCCATTTCTTTTCTGTACTCAAAAATATCCAATTTTCTAAAGTCGGAGAGATTTTCTAAAGGATTTTTCTTTTTGTTAAGAACTGGCAATAAAATTTTATGCTTATAAAAACACTGAAAAAAATTTGTATTGTGTTCTTTAGCTCTAGCATGTAGGGCTTTGGGATCAGGACAGTCTTGTTAGTGATTCCAAGGGAGAAATTTGATTTGAGGAGCTAGAAGAGCTCCGAATTTAGTCCAGTCTAGAGGTAGATAATAAAAACGTGAAAACAATGTACAGGGTTACAGTCTGACAACAGGGTTACTATACTTTTTCTTCTGAAACAAAATTTTTCACTTGGCAGTCATCCTTATTTCTACCAAAGGAAATCAGAATAAGACTAATATGTATACAAAATAAAATTAGTCTCAACAAATGTGGCCTGATTATTCACGTAAGTGCAATTGACCACATAGGGTCTTTTTAAGTTTGTTTGCTGGAATATTTGACAAGGAATCTCAGGTTAAACTTCAAATCCTCTAGAGACTTGGAAGTCAAACCAATGCAGACTTCAGACTTTGCCTGCACTAGGGGTTCATTCTATGTCCATCCTCAATTATGACATCTCAGTCACAGCACAGCAGCATTTCCTATATTCTGTTATGAAGACAGCAGATTTGTGTGGAACTTATGCAAATAACTATGTTACCATAAAATCGGAATACTGGTGAATAGATTTCCAATTCCGGAGGGACCAGGTAGGGAGAAAAAGTAAATGTTTCAGTTTTTTCACCCAAAAGTATACCAAGTTGCTGTAAGCTAGCGATAGCTTAAAAGAAAAAGAGTATCCTTAAATCTGGAAAACAAAACATTGAAAGTGTTATGACCGGAGGGCGAGAAATAAAATGCCAACACGCAGAAAATCAGATTTTTTGAATCCTTTTAATTAGCTGGTGATCGAGAGAGGGCTAAAGCCATTAAAAATTTCTCTGCCCCAAGCAAAGCAAGCAGGGGGCTCTTAT
Organism: Carlito syrichta; assembly: GCF_000164805.1. NCBI lineage: Eukaryota > Metazoa > Chordata > Mammalia > Primates > Tarsiidae > Carlito > Carlito syrichta. Next base: position 40,205 of record NW_007251448.1, on the reverse strand, counting down.
AGGCAAAAACCACAGCTTTTGCAATTACAGTTTACATTTCAGGGAGGGGTCAGAGTCAGGGATGGAACAATTTGCAGCTACCTGCTTGCTTAGTTTGACTGGCCAGCTGCGGTTTGCTTAACAGGATGTAGCGGGTAAGGGATTTCTAAGAAAGGGGGAAGTTACAGCTTAGGGGCTAAGTGCAGTTCTGGTTACATGCAGGGCAAGGTGGGGGAAAGCTGCATTTGGGTAGCAGGCAGGCAACCAAAATGAAAGATTTTAACAGAATGGAGTTTTTTATGTTAAACAAGCTTTTACAGGTAATTATAGGTTATACAGCCATATAGGTTTTACAGACATCTGAAAAGAACCAGCAAAATTCCAAAAACAAAGTTATAAAGACATGATGTTCATTTAGTTCCATGTAGGTAATTTCTTATTCTGCTGGATCTTGATTAGTAGTTTCATGAAGCCATCTGTCTCTTCATTAGGTCTTTGAAAATTTTTACTAGTCCAATGGAGTCATCTTAAAGTTATCAGAATCCTGTATTCAACAGAAATTGTCAGAATCTTTTCCATAAATCTCACGGAAGAAGAAGCAATTTGGACAGCAGCTGATTATGAATGTTTTTTTTTTGAGTTGGAGTCTCACTCTGTCACCCAGACTGGAGTGCAGTGGCCGTTCCCGGCCACCGCAGCCTTGACCTGCTGGGCTCCAGCGATCCTTCCGCCTCAGCCTTCCGAGTAGCCGGAACTACAGACATGCGCTACCACGCCCGACTGATTTTTTTATTTATTGTAGAGATGAGGTCTCGCTGTACAGGTGGGTCTCGAACCCGCGGACTCAGGCAATCCACTCACCTCAGCCTCCCAAAGGCTTGGGATTACAGGCTGAGCCACCGAGCCCAGCATGAATGTTTTTAGAGGAATCAAATCAACTGTTTGTTGGCAGGGCAGAATGGCTCACACCTGTAACTCAGAAGTTTGGGAGGCTGAGATGGGAGGATTGCTTGAGCCCAGGAGTTTGAGCCCAACCTGTGTAGCACAGCAAGACTTCATCGCTACAAAAACCAACCAACAAACAAAACTCTGTCTGTCTGTGAATGGCAAAGACTTAAAAATGGCTTTGCCTAAACTCTGATGAGAATTTATTATAATAATAACACAACTCACAAGAAAATGTGGTATATTGCATGGTGACTGATAATATATTTGATTTCTAGGAATCTCATATAACTTTTGGAATGTTCTTCAAAAACACATCCATAAATATAACTTAGAGAAGGTTTAACATCTCTTATTATTCGACAACGCTTTTAATATAATTTAACATATTAAATAAAGCGGCTTTTCAATTTAGCTTCTGTTTCTTAACCTGATGACTGAGTTCTTGGTGGAGTCCTTTAATGAATAGGGCCAACAAAGAATAGGCTTGTGTATGCTGGGTGTTTCTTAGGTCACCCTGATGTGTATCTTAGCTAAAACCACTGATTTAGACCCAAGTCCTTTGTATTAGAGCAGGGTTTCTCCATTCTGGCTACATGCTAGTAGCATCTGAGAAGATTTAAACATTACCAATGCCTGGGTCCTACTCCAGACCAATTAAATCAGGATTTGTAGGTAGGTCCTAAGTACTAGGTGTTCTTTTAAAAAATTTCCCAGTGATTCTGAGATGCAGTCATATTTCCCATTCGATTTCTGACTTCTTGTAGCATCTCTCCCTTTCTATTTTGGTATTTGTAATTATATTTCATGTCTTGGCTCTTGTCTTAGGCTTTGTGTTTTCTAGGTTAGGGATTTGCCTTCCTTATTTCTGTATCTTTCATGAGCATGTAAATTGGTCATCAGGAGAAAATTTTCAGCAACATGTAGGTTGTATACTGAATTTAGGTTCATGAGTTAATGCTACAGACTTTGTCCTCCACAGGTCAGAGTTTGTTTGTGATGAAGGGTGTGAGTAACTCTGCCGAATAGATAGTGGAGGGGAGACTATCCTGTGTGGTATGTTTTTAGGCATAACATTGGAATTAATAATTCTATGTCTGAATGGGATTGAGGAACAGGAATGTGTAGGGAGATAGATCTAATAAGAAAGGAAGAATTATGTTAGGGATATTGGTAAAGAAAGTAAGAAGGATTAACAAAGAGAAAAAATTTGAGTTTCTCTAATAGGCCAGAGTAGGCCACTGTAGATTCCTGAGTAGGAGATTGAATTGGGTTTTAGGATGGTAATGTGGCAGAAGTATGCAAGGAAGTTTTCAGAGAGACTAGAGACAGTCCTGGGAAGGCCTGATTATTTAGATTTATAGAAATGAAGAGAACGGTACAAGTGGGAGATATTTAAAAAGGGTCAAGAGTCTCTGAGTATGCATTGAATATGGGAAACAAATGAGGAGGGGTTGGGAGAGAATCATGTTCAAGGGTAAGGAAGGTTGAGGAAGCATAAAGACCAGGGATGAAGAGGTCCCCAGGAATTAGTGCTGAGAAACAGGAGTTTAGGGGGAGGAGGAGGAGATCAGGTCCAGAGACAGGTGGAGAAGTTATTTCCCTCTCTCAAGCATGGCAGTTAGTTTGGAGGAAACAGAACTAGAGGAAAGGCCATCATACCTGCCAGACTTTCTGAAATCCAGAAGATATCTAGGGCTGTTATATCAGAATAACCCCGGTCAGTTCTCTAATCATGATGCTGACAGTGGCCCCAGTTGAGAGACCAGGAGAACTCCTTTGTCCTGAAGTATTTTTCATGGAAAGAGGAGAAGCAATGAAGGTGGATGTTATTTTACAGTGGGGGTATCCCAGGGAAGAGCTTTTAACTAGAATTGCTCCTCAGGAAAATATTCTTTCTTTTTTTTTTTGAGTTGGAGTCTCACTCTGTCACCCAGACTGGAGTGCAGTGGCCGCTCCTGGCCACTGCAGCCTCGACTCACTGGGCTCTGGCGATCCTTCCGCCTCAACTTGCTGAGTAGCCAGAACTACAGGCATGTGCTACCATGCCTGGCTGATTTTTTGATTTATTGTAGAGATGAGGTCTCGCCAAGTTGCCCAGCCGGGTCTCGAACCTGCGGGCTCAGGCAATCCACTCACCTCAGCTTCCCAAAGCGTGGGATTACAGACTGAGCCACTGAGTCCGGCTGGAAAATATTCTTTCTACTTGTTCCTTCAAAGAATACATTTAGGGCAGGAGGTAGAGGAACGGGAACCAATAAGCCAATTTTATATCCTTAAAATTTTTTTCTCTGTCACCATATTTCTAGGTTGATGATCAGTCTTCCCTGCATTTCATCCTGGCCTTTATGAACGCAGATAGTTTTTTAAGGCTTTGAAATGTGAGTAAGGCTGATTACTATTTGTGTGTATTATCACAACTTTCTTTCTTTTTGTGGTTCCATCTTTTTTTCCATGTCTCAGCTGTGGCACCATGGGATGTATGAGCTTCTCAGGTCTTTATGGCAGGGACTTACTTGACAGAAGGCCCAGGTCAGTGCATTCAGAATTCACCACCCCCTTTGCAGAGACCTTGCTTCCCATGGCCTCCCATAGGAGTGTGAAAGCAAGCCCAGTTCTGTGAGACTCTGTTTTCCTCTGATGGGTGACAGTCTCAGGGACTCCCTATCAGTCTCGCAGAAACTCTCCCAGAACTGCCCAGCATAAAGCTTTCTCTTTCTCCTTCACAGGCATCAAGTCTACATCGTGGTCTGAGGGCTCTCTCCTAGGCTCCTTCTTCTGTCATCCTATTGTCCCTCACAGGCCTCTTCCCCCATGAATATCTTGCATGCTTAACTGCATCTCAGTGGATGAAAGCTAGCATACTAAGCTTAATTCTTTGCACTCATCTCCTTATTATCTTTTCCCCATATTTAGTCAGTAAGCATGTCCTACTGTTTTTTTTCCTTCTCTAATGCCTCTTTCCCCCTCCCTATGCATCTGTGTCTTCTTTCTTTTTATTGCAGCCATTTGGGCTTAGCCCTCACCAGTCACCTCAGGCTGATGGTTAATACTAATATTAGCTACTGTTTTGAGGTACTTATTACCTGCCAGGTCTTGTGCTAAGTACTTTTTTTTTTTGAGCTGGAGTCTCACTCCATTGCCCAGGCTGGAGTATAATGGCATGCTCATGGCTACCCCAGTGACAACCTGCTGGGCTTTGGCAATACTTCTGCCTCAGACTTCCAAGTAACTGGAACTACAGGCACGCACTACCACACCCAGCTAATTTTTTATTTATTGTAGAGGTGAAGTCTTGTCAAGTTGCCCAGGTTAGTCTCAAACCTGCGGGCTCAGGCAGTCCACTTGCCTTGGCCTCCCAAATTGCTGGGATTATAGGCTGAGACATCAAACCCGGCCTGTGCTAAATACTTTATATGATCTCATTTGATTTGTACAATAGCTCTGTCAGATACACATTATTTCCATTTTACAGATGGCAAAGCTGTGGTTTACAGTGGTGAAAAAACTTACTCAAAGTCAGATAGTTTATGAGAGATGGCTCTAGGATTTGACTCTAGCACTACCTGACTTCAAGGCTAGTGATAATAGTAGTAATAATAGCAGCTAACATTTATGAAGCATTTCTTCTGTGTATGGTATTTTGCTGAAGATGTAATTGATGACTACCGGGTTTGGTGGCTCAGCCTGTAATCCCAGCACTTTGGGAGGCCGAGAAGAGTGGGTGCCTGAGCCTACGGGTTCGAGACCAGCCCGGGAAACTTGGTGAGACCTCGTCTCTACAATAAATAAATAAAAAATTAGCTGGGCATGTTAGTGTGTGCCTGTAGTTCCAGCTACTTGGAAGGTTGAGGTGGAAGGATTGCTGGAACCCAGTGGGTCAATACTGGGGAGGCCATGAGTGTGCCACTGCACTCCAGCCTGGGCGGTGGAGTGAGACTCCAACTAAAAAAAAAATAGTATTATGAAAAAAAAATACTACAAAGCAGGGATTTTTATTGCAATTTTCGGTTGAAGAATCTGAGACTCAGAAAAGTTAAGAATCTTGTGCAAGAAATTTATAACTGTAAATTATTACATTACAAAAGAAGACACCTACTTTAAAACTTAGCAATTCAGAAAAACAACAAATTAAACCCAAAGATAGTGAATGAAGGGAATAATAAAGATTGTGGTGGAAATGAATGAATTAGAGAAGAGAAAATAAAAGAGAAATGCAACAAAAAATTCTTCTAGAAAGATCAACAAAATCAACAGCCTTTACTTAGACTGATTAAGAAAAAAGAGAGAAGGTTACTGAACTCAAAAATGAAAGCAAAGACGTTGTTACCAATTCTACAGAAATAATAAGGATTATAAAAGTGCCATGAATCATTGTATGCTAACAAATTGGATAACCTAGATGAAGTGGACAAAATCCAAGAAACACAAAACCTGCTGAGATGGAATCATGAAGAAATCTGAAGTGATTATAACTAGTAAGAAGAGTGAATCAATAAAAAGCATGTGATAAAATTAAACACTTTTATAATAAAAACATCAAAAATATGAAAAGAAGGAAACTACCTCAACATAATAAAGACTCAATATGAAAAGCCCTAAGCTACCACTCTACTCATTGGTGAAAGATGAAAATTTTTCCTCTAAGATCAGGAACAAGAGAAGAATGCCTGTCTTTGCCACTTCTATTCAACATCATATTGGAGGTTCTAGCCAGAGAAATTGGGCAAGAAGAAAAGACACCCAAATTGGAAAGAAGTAAAATTATCTTCGTTCACAGATGACATGAATGTATATGTAGAAAATCCTAAAGATTAAAAAAAATTATTTTAGCTAGTAAACAATCCAGTAATGTCGCAGGATACAAAACTTGCAAAAATCAGTTTTATTTATATATACCAACAGCAAAAAATCAGAAAAGAAATTAAGAAAACATTCAATTAATATTAGCATAAAAAAGAATAAAGAACTGAGGAATAAACTTGATGAAGAAGATAAAAGAACTGTGCCATGCAAACTATAAAACATTGCTGCAAGTAATTAAAGAAGACATAAATGCATGGAAAGACATTTTGGTTTCATGGGATTGGAAGAATTAATATTGTTCAGATGATAGTACTACCCAAGGTGACCTATAGATACAATGCAGTCTCTGTTAGAATCTCAGTGGCATTTTTTTGTAGAAATGGAAACATCCATCCTAAAATTTATATGGAATTTTAAGGGTTCTAAATTGTCAAAACAATCTTGAAAAAGAAGGAACAAAGCTGTAGGACTCAGATGTCCTGATTTCAAAATTCACTACAAAGTCACAGTAATCAGTATGGTTTGACACCGGCATAATGACAGACATGGAAACTAATGAAATAGATTAGACAACCCAGAAATAAATACTTCCATATATGGCCAAATGACTCAGTAAGGGCGCCAAGACTACTCAATGTGGGAAAGAATACTCTTTACAACAAATGATATTGGGAAGGCTGGATATCCAGGCACAAGAGTGAATTGAAACTTTACCTAACACCATGTACAAAAATTAACTCCAAATGAACCAAAGACCTAAATATAAGAGGTAAAACTGTAAAACTCAAAGAACAAAACAGGGGTAAAATTTTATGCCATATAATTTAGTAATGATTAATTGACTATGACATCAAGAGCATAAGGAACTTAAGAAAAAAGTAGATAACTTGGACTTCTTGAAAGTTAAAAACTTTTGTATATCAAAGAACACTATCAACAAAGTGAAAATGCAGCCCACGGAATGGGACAATTATTTGCAAATCTTATATCTGATAAGGGATTAATTTCAAGACCATATTAAGAACTACTACAGCTCACCAAGGACAAAACTCAAAACCACAATTAAAACATGGGCAAAAGACTAAAATAAGCATTTCTCTGAAGAAGATAAACAAATATCAAATAAGCACATGCAAAGATGTTTAATATCACTAATATTTAGGAATATACAAATCAAAACCACAATGATATACCACATTACATACGTAGGATGACTTTGATAAAAACAAAAACAAAAAAACAAAACTGCAAGTGTTTATGAGGGAGTGGAAAAATTGGAGCTCTTGTGCATTACTGGTAGAATGTAAAATGGTGTAGCCATGGTGGAAAATAGCGTGGGAGTTCCTAAAAAAACTAAAAAAAGAAAAAATTAACATTCAATTCTACAATTCCTCTTCTGGCCACATTCCAAAAATATCTGAAAGCAGAATTTTGGTCAAATATTTGTGCACCCATGTTCAGAGCAACATTATTCACACTAGTCAATATGTGGAAAAAACACAAAAGTCTGTCAAAACATAAGCAGAGGCCTAAGAGGAAAGAATCTAAACCAATGGCTGGTCTCAGGTCCACAGACACTTAATAACACCCTAGGGGTGGAGGAGAAGAGGGAGCTGTGACTGCAGAAAGAACTCGCATAATTTGAACCTGTTACCTATGATGTGTGTGACCTTATTTCGTGAATATATCACCACATGCCTCAGATTCCTTTTGATAAAGTAGAATAAATGATATTTGACTGCCAGGTTATCTGTGAATTACCTTTGAGATATTTACATTTATTTGACCTCAGCTTGGCACAGAGGAGTTGCCCAAATAAAGAACATCTTTTAATATGTGCCGCCATGAGAAGTTTCCTGAGGCCTGATCTCTGGTGGACAAGGAGCTGCCAGTAGCATCCTCTCTCCTCTGTTCCTCTCCATGGGGACACTGAATGCCCTAGGGCATCAGTTACATTCCCTCATCCAGTTGACTGATGGCCTGAGGAGTTTGTCATCTGTCCTCTCCATGCTGAGGCTCAGGTGAAGGAGGAGTCTCTGTCCTTGTCCAGATGAAGCTTTGGGGGCTGAGCCCTGGCTGGTGACCAGCTCCAGGAGCCACTGTACTTGAAACCTGATAAATTATTGCTTCTAGTTAGCCGTTTCCAGAAGGTCAGAACGCAGCACTGACCACAGCCCTCCCACCCTAAGATCACCAAGAGTCAGGATGTTGGGACAGGGGTCTGGGGCAATGGCTTCTGGGGCTGAGCCTCTCTGTGAGGATTCCAGGAGGCCCTTTGGGCTAGGCTCTGACCGGGTCCTAGAGGGTCTTTCTTAGGGCCATATCCATGGGGAGGGCCCAGCAGGGCTGGACAGAGACCAGTCTCCTCCTGCTGAGTTTCCCATCAGTCTGTTCTTCCTCTGCAGTGAATGTCTGAAGGGTCTGGATGGGGCAAAGAAATGGTGATCTTCTGAGGTTTGTCTCCCTCCTGTGTGCTCTGCACTAAATGTCCAAATTCTACCATGGGATGTAATGCAGAGGGGATGCAGACAGAGTCCAACCTGACAGTTATGTGTGTGAAGCAGAACAAATCCTCTAACACCCAGAAGTCATGTAGGAATCACTCATAGTGTACATGGAACAGGCCAGTTGCTTGGTTGGTCTGAAACATTCTGTTTATGGTTTGTAGGGTATAGGAGCCTGTGTCATTCAGGGTGATATTCTGGAGCAGCAGGGATCCACTGGGGTATATTGTCTCTTGACCACTGTACACAGGCCCTGAGATATTTTCTTTACTACCTATCAAATATGTTGCAATCTGAAGAATCCCATTCACCCTTTCCCCTTTGTACCAGTTGTAGCCAAGATGATCCTGTGGCAGATTGTGGGCAGATTGTAGAAGAACATCCTTCCCCTCTGCAACATTGACCAGCATGGATTCCTCAGTGAGTTAGGCAGTGGTGGGTGGGGTCCAGGAGGTTAAAAGTGAGGCCAGGAGGGAGGAGAAAGAATCAGTCAATATTGGGACCTGTGTATTGGGATGTAAAGATGCCCTTGTCAAGTCCCCCATTTGGAATACTCTTCCCCAGGTGTCTGCTGGGCTCATTCCTCATTGCCCTCAGGTCCTGCTCACACCAGAGGTGTCCTTGGGACACCCTTTCCTCGACAACTCTCTCTAGAGATGCTGGGTCTTTCCTTTCTGACCTTTCACTGCTGTTTACTTCATGAATCTTGTCAACCCCTGACCTCACATTCGAAATCTCTTTGCTGGTCTGTCGTTCTCCCCATAAGAACATGAGCTCTGTGAAGGCAGGGACTTGTCTGATCTTGGTTATACCTCAGTGCTTGGGACAGGATGCAAACACCTGTGGATGAGTTGTAAGAGTTCCCAGGGCCCTCCACGTCCTGGGGTTCATTTCCTAGTTTCTAAGTAAGAGGCTAAGGACAATGTTTAATGTCCTGGTTATGTTTTTCTCTGAAGTGTCACTCTGATACAGTTATTATCAATATTCCAAATGCAGTGCCTAGTGATGTTTAACCAGGAAAACGGAAAACTTTGGATTTCTCTCCCTCTTTGCCAATTCTAGTACACCAAGATTTTCCTGCTGTGACCTCTTCTCTGTCTCTGGTGTTTTCTCCTCTGAGTCTCCAATAGAAGCCCTCTGTCCCCTCTCAGAGCCCCAGCCTACCCAGGAGACCCTGACCACTCTCTGCCCTTCTTCCTCCCACTCCTTACCAGAGAAGCATCCCCTCTCACCTGTGAGCAAATCCTCTGCCAGGGCATGTGTCCTCTGTGGGGAGAGCCTGAAGGAGGCTCCATGGTCTCTACTGCCTGCTCTGTCCTCTTTGGAGAAGAGCTTCAGCTCCAGAAAACCCTCCTGAGCATGGCTGCTCTATGGGTGAGCTCTGCTGTCCTTCCTCCTTTTGTGCGGAGCCTCCTCCCTGGGGTGGGGGTGGGGAGTACTTCCCAGGGTCATGTAAGTTGGGATGTTGTCTCTGCTCAGGATTTATTTCTGCTCTTTCCTCTCTCACTGCTATCCTCTTTTCCTCTTCCTCTCTCTCTTCTGTTTACATTTTGGTTCCCCAGAGAAAGCTTTCAGAAACAGAACTGTAGAGACAACTTCACTATCAGGGGAGGATCATCTGCCCTCCCTAGAGCTGACCTCTGCTGTGTCCTGGCCTAGGATCTGTCCCCACCACACAGAGAGCCCTTGCAGTAGTCAAACTAGGAGCGTATTTCCCTTTGCAACATAGATACTCAGTTGGGCCTCAAGTTTCCCCTTGGTCTCTGATGCTCTGGGAAGCGGGGGGTGATGACAAGCAGGAGGGTGACAAAGATGGCTCTGGGGGCTAGAAAAGGGTTAGCTGCGTGATGACTGGGGAGGGACCTAACCTCTATCTCTAGTGTCACCTTTCTAACCTCTGGCCAGGGACAGAGACCCAGGCCTTGGGGACTCAGGAGGAACTGTATTTCCTGGGTGTGAAGGGAGAGATACCCTGGTGTCCTGGGAAGGAAGGACTATGGTGGAGGGAGGTCAGGTGGCTCTGGGCTCTGTTGTCCTGGGGAAGGCTTCAGGGAGAAGCTCCCACTTCGTGTCTGTTGACTGAGCTGTGGCAGGACCTGTTTATGTTCTTCCTGACCATTTGGATGACCTCTATTCTCTGCCTGGCTGTCTGTCCTGTGGTCACCCCGATTTCCCCTGGGTGGTGCAGGAGGGAGTGGGGAGCTACACAAGGACCCCCAGCAGGGCAGGGTCCTCAGAGACTCCAGTAAGGAGCGGGCAGGACAGAGCAGGCCCATGGGAGAAACCAGAAGGGTCTGTTGGAGGAAGGGATGGAGATCAGGTCCCTTCTACACCTCCTCAGCCAAAGTCAGGTTCATGTCTAGGGGAATTACAGTTCACCTTTAAGAAACATGGTTTTGAACCATGTGGGTCCATTTATTTTTTTCAATAAAAGTTATACCCCTCCCACCTCCCCTTCACCTCCTCCACCTCTTCTGTGTCTGCCACCCCTGAGACAGCAAGATCAACCCCTCCTCTTCCTCCTCCTCAGCCTACTCAGTGGGAAGGCAATGAGGATGAAGACTTTTGTGATGAATCACTTTCACTTGATAGTAAACATATTTTCTCTTTTTGAAATGATTTTTATAATATTTTTCTCTAGTTCTCTTATTATAAGAATCCAGTATATAATACATAAAATATACAAATCATGTTAACTGTTCATGTTATTATTGGGCTTCTGGTCAACAGCAGGCTATAATTAGGTAAGATTTTGGTTTTTTTCTCATTTTTTCTTGGTCAGTTCAGCTAGGGGACTATCGATCTTGTTTATCCTTTTGAAGAACCAGCTTTTTGTTTCACTGATTTTTTGTATTATCTTTTTGTCTTCTATGTCCTGGATTTGGGCTTTATTTTGGTGATCTGGATTATTCTGCTGAAATTAGGGTTTTTGTGGTCTTGCTTTTCCAGCTTCTTTAGGTGGCTTGTTAGGCTGTTAATTTGTGTTCCTTCCATTTTCTTCATGTGTGTTTGTAGGGATATAAATTCCCTTCTTACTACAGCTTTTAAGGCGTCCCAGAGATTTTGGTAAGATATTTCTTCATTTTCATTAGTTTCCAGGTATCTTTTGATCTCTGTTTTATTTCATCATTGACCCGGGAGTTGTTTAGCATCATGCTGTTTAGTGTCCATGTCTTTGTGGGTTTTGGGGGGACCTGGTTGGTGTCAATGTTTATTTTTATTCCACTGTGGTCCGAGAAGGTGCACAGTAGAATTTCGGTCCTTTTAAATTTGCTTATGCTTGATTTATGGCCAATTATGTGGTCAATCTTAGAATACGTTCCATGTGGTGATGAGTAGAATACACATTCTGTGGTCTTTGGATGGAGTGTTCTGTAGGTATCAATTAAGTCCATTTGGTCCAAAGTCACATTAAGGTTCCAGATCTCCTTGCTGATTTTTTGTCCTGATGATCTGCCTAGGGTTGTGAGTGGGGTACTAAAGTCCCCAGTTATGATGGTGTTAGAGTCAAAACCCAAAACCCACAGGTCATAAGAGAGAAGATAGTCAAGTGGGACCTTATTAAGCTGACAAGCTTCTGCGAAGCCAAAGAAACCATCAAGAGAGCAAGGAGACAGCCTACAGACTGGGAAAAAGTATTTGCCAACACGAGGTCTGACAAAGGCTTAACATCCTGGATCTACAAGGAACTCAAACATGTTGAAAAGAAAAAAACAAACAACCCCATTATAAAATGGGCAAACGATATGAACAGACACTTCACAAAAGAAGACATCCGAGCAGCCAACAAACACATGAAGAAATGCTCAACCTCACTAATCATCAGGGAGATGCAAATCAAAACCATACTTGAGATTCCACCCAACTCCAATCCGAATGGCAATTAACAACAACTCCAAAAATAACAGCTGCTGGA
>NW_007251448.1:26205-28035 GCF_000164805.1 Carlito syrichta | reverse complement strand
CTGTCCATCAAAAGAGGACTGGATTTAAAAAATGTGGTACATATGCACAATGGAATACTACGCAGTCATAAAAAAGAACAGAATCATGAATTTCGCAGCAACCTGGATGGAACTAGAGTCTATAATACCGAGTGACCTCTCACAGAAACAAAGACCCGAGTATCACATGTTCTCACTCATATAATGAACCTTGAACATACAATGTAATACTATAAGAAAATGACTGATAGTAGTGGGAAACTATGGGCAGGGAAGGGAGATGGGATTAACCGTAGCAAATATCTGTCTGGGGATGGGGAAACAGCTCTTATCAACAGGGTGCCTGGATGAAACGTGTTTGTGGGGATGTTCCACTGTAAGGGAGATGGCATTGTGAAGTGTTTGGCCCCCTGTATTGTTCCAGAATCAAAGGCAATTTCCTGTGTTGTCTGTGTGCCCAAGTCGCCTCCTGGGGGACAAGAGGAGACCTGTAGCCAGTGTCAGGGAATGCCTCAGGGATGCTGACCAGGCTCCACATCCTGTGAGCTGGCCCTCAGCCCTGGGCAAGGTGGACTCTGACCTCTGACTGTAGGGTCAAGTCAATCCAAGTTGTGTTCGCTGCAGGTCCCCAGGGTGCTCAACTCCATCACTGCTAGGTGAGTCTAGGGAGATCAGGATTTTTCCAGAGGACTCCTGGTTCGGATTCAGGAAAACTGACAAGGGGGATGGGCTGCCATCTATCCTCAAGGCTTCAGAAGAAGAGTCTGGAGAGGTGTCTCTGGAGTCTTTAGAGAGGGCGCCGACTTGGGAGATGGTCCCCAGAATATTCTGTGTTCCCTCTATCATGGTACTGGGTTGTTGTCTTCAGTCATCTGTGCCCTTGTTGTCGTCTGCTCCAGACCCCCAGCCCCCAACAGAGCCCAGGAACTGAAACAGCTTCCATATGGGGACTCAGCCAGTGGATTTCTGGTTCTTCTGTTAGGGGAGGAAGGCCCCATTAACTCTTAACCCTTCTGAGATGGAAACAAAGGCAGGTCCTGAGTTATCCTCTCCCCTCCTCATGGGATGTTTTGCTCTGACCCCAGGATTTCTTGAGCTGGTGAGATGTCTGAGTGGGCCAAAGTCAGGTGTTCCCAGTCATTAGGGCCCTTCTGGGTGGGGTGTCATCACCTCAGTTTCTTTGTGGTCAAGTGGGGCTCCTTACTTAACTGGTGGTCACTCCAACTGGGACGGACGATCCAGAGTCCTCCTTCCTTGTGCTCTGAGGGTAAAGACTTCATCCCTAGGGCAACTGTGGGCATTTGCTTCTTCTCTCGTGTTGATGCCAGGTCCCTGAGTCCACATAGAATAATGCTGATCTCCATGTACCACACAGAGGTGAATGCTTCTGTTGTATAGCTCCCCATTCATTAAACAAATGTTCATTGAGCATCTGTTATGTGTCAGTGACTGGACCCTGGGAATTCCACAAAGACAGGACAGATGTGGTCCCTGTGCTCATGAAGTTTCCCTGTAACAGGGAGACAGGTGCTCAGTGAACCTCATGGAAGTAGGGAGTGAATTATAACAAAGAGGGGCTATGAAGGGACAGTGTCTGATGCATCCGGAACCTGTTATTGGCTGAGCTGCTCTGGGTATCCCAGAGAGTTTGCATGGGTAAGGGCCCTTTTGGCTGAGACTCCAGACTGCAGGAGGTGGGGAGGGCAGAATCTGCCTGCAGGGGGACTGGTCTCAGCAGGGAGAAACTGACAGAGTCCATGTGGGGAGCTTTGAGAGCGAGGTGGGCATGAACTGAGGTGAGACTGGTGAGGGTCTGTGCCTGCTGGGGCTATTTGGTCCTGTTGAGGGAGT